>NC_079501.1:82699978-82941257 GCF_030052815.1 Hevea brasiliensis
TTTATTGCTCAGGGGGAGTTAGGTAAAGTTTGCAGACTTCAAAAGTCTCTTTATGGCTTGAAACAAAGTCCTTAAGCTTGGTTTGGGAGATTCAGTGAAGTGGTACAGGATTTTAGTATGCAAAAGAGTAAATGTGGTCATTTGGTGTTTTATAGGCAATCTAAGGCTAGCTTAATTTTACTAGTAGTGTATGTTGATGATATTGCTATCACTGGCAGTGACTTTCCAGGTATTTCTTCCTTTAAACACTTTTTTCAGACCCAGTTTCAAACAAAAGACTTAGGCCCACTCAACTATTTCTTGGGTATTAAAGTTATGAGAAGTAAGAAAGGTATTTTCTTGTCTCAGCAGAAGTATGTTCTTAATTTGTTGACAAAAACTGGGAAATTAGGAGCTAAGCCTTGCAATGCACCAATGACCCCAAATTTACAACTTGGAGTAAAAGATGGTAAGCTATTCGAAGATCCAGAAAAATATAGGAGGTTGGTAGGTAAATTGAACTATTTTATAATAACTCGTCCTGATATTGCATACTCAGTCAGTGAGGTAAGTCAGTTTATGTCTTCCCTAACTGTTACTAATTAGGAAGCTTTGGAACAAATTTTGTGTTAATTGAAGGGAGCTCCAAGGTGAGGCTTATTATATAGTACTTATGGGCATTTGAATAGTGAATGTTTTTTAGATGCAGACTTAGCGAGTTTTAAGATTGATAGAAGATCAACTATCAAATACTGTGTCTTTGTTGGAGGTAATTTGGTGTCATGGAGAAGTAAGAAACAGAGTGTAGTCTCTCGATCTAGTGTTGAATTGGAATACAAAGCTATGGCACAATTAGTGTGTGAAATAGTGTGCATACTTCAATTATTAGATGAGATTGGTCTTAAGACCTCTTTGCCCACACAACTATGGTGTGATAATCAAGCTGCTCTCCACATTGCTTGTAATACCTCCTTACCCAATCTATAGTGTAGCCGAGTAAATGAATGTCACATCCTGTGCTGGAGCACTTAGTCTTACTTTAGTTCATTTCTTTGTCACATTGGGTCTATCAATATTTAGTTCAGAAATATATATATTTTTTTCTTTCGAAGAAACTACAAGAGTCTCTCTTATTTTATTAACATTTCCTTGTTAAGATATTTACTTATGCAAATATTTCCATATCACAATCTTGAGTTTCATTACTATTCCATACCATAAATCATGTTTCCATATCATTATATTCATTCCATATATGAAATTATCTCACTTCATTAATTTACAGAATGTACATAATTTACATATCTTTTATACCTCTCAAAATTTAATTACAAACTTTATATTAAATTACAACATGCAAAATATACATTGCTTTGGAACCGTGAGCCCTACCAAAGTGGTATGTTGAGGTGACAACAATCTCTACTGTAGATCTATCTCAAAATCCCAGTCTGATATCTACTAAGTCTTATCTCCAGTACCTGCGCGAGGAATAACCATCGCGCTAAGCATTTCTGCTTAGTGTTGCAATAATATAATAAAATACAATATATAGAAATTAAATTAGCTAACATACTATGAGGAGTAAGCATAATTCACATATAAATTTTCATAAAATAATTTGATAGAAATGTGGGTTTAATAATGTCAAATGTTTCTGGGTACTTTCCATAATTTCATGATCTTTGGAATTGTTCCTTTTAGAGGATCTTTACTTTTCTTTACTTTGTTGTCCAACTTTCTTGCTTACTTTCAGTGCCCAAAGTAACCTCTATCAGACTGTGAAGACTGGATACACAGGTATATTAACACTGGACACTCGGTGCCTACTGGCCATCATACTGTCGGACAGTCAGTGCCTACTAGGTATGCAATATCGAGCATAAAGCCATGGGAATAATCACATCAGACACTTGGTGCTTGCCTGTGATTATTCAAGTCATCATCAATAAGGGATAACAATATCGGACACTCGGTGCCTGCCCATGGTATCCTGGCATCGAAGCCGTGTGCAGTACTACTAATCTCATCCCTTCTTCGCATGCTAATATATCCAATCCTTACATTACTGTCTAGGTATCCTTAGGCTTTTTTATTATCATTAGCATTTCTATGTTCACATTGTTTCATCACTTATCATCATTCTTTTGTAATGGCATTATCATTTCAATCATAGTGGGAACATAGGTCCCAATCACATATTCACATGTCACATATGTTCATCAAGCCATTTTATGGATATTTCATAAGTTTCAGATTTGGTACTTTAATTTCTCTAATAGATTTGGCCAAGATGTAATAATAATTTGGCCATACTTTCTTCATAAAATTTATAGGTTTATGTCTTATTTTTATTTTGGCTTTGGAATCATTTAATTTACATATGTGTAACTCAAGTTATATCCATTTCATCAAAACTGGTCTAGTGACCAATTTCAGGTTCAGAGCATTCTAGAACAGGGTAGATTTCTAGAACTACTTTGTCAGCCATTTTGGGTAAGTAACAATCTCAATTTGACTTCATGTTCCTCATATGAATTGTTCCCCTATGTCTCAGGGTTATACATGTTCCAAAATCACTCAATTTGAGCTTTTTTAGAGTGAGTTATGGCTAAATTTCCAATCCTGGTTCATAGATATAGTACCCTGTGATTTCCAGGTTTCTAGGTTTTTGGATAAATTTTTCACTCAATATTTAAGTGTCTTACACCCAGAATTTGGACAAAGTCTCTGAAACAAAGTTATAGGGATATGTCTTAGGTTTCCAAATCATTTTGAATTATCTCAATTGGATTTGTACAATGAAAGTTATGCCCTGATTACTACATGGGGTCACAGGGCATTTAGCTGGAATAACAGGGAATTCCAGTTTCAACCATATTGACATACTCTAAGAATTTGACCTATTTATAATTAGAACCAGGTAGTTTGTTCTTCATGAAAGTTTTTCTATTATGTCTCAGCTTTCCAAAAAAACAAAAGTCACCTCATTTGGAGTTTCCTAGTACAAGTTATGCTTATTTTGGTGTGCACTATTTATTTGGTCATTTTTTAGGATTCCAGATTTTCATTTCTAGATTCAACTTAGAATTCAAGTGACTTATAGTCAATTTCAAGTCAAGTGTTCTTCATGAAACATTTAGTATTTTGTCTTATCTTTAATTTGGCTTTGGTTTCACATCATTTGGAGTTGTCTAGCTTAAGTTATGAGCATTTGAACTCACTAAACTCAGGCTGTCCAGGAGTAGTCCGAATTCAACACTTCATATTTACTCAATTATTTTGCCATCTCATTATCACATCCCAACATTTACACATTCAATAGCCATAATATATGCTCAATTTTAGTAAAAAGGTCACAAGTAATAAAAACCCTAATTCAATTTAAACCCTAACTTAATTTACCATAAACTTCAAATTCATCAGTTTCTATAGCACTAACCTTGTACACAAGCTTCAATTTAACTTCAATCACCCTTCCAATCAACCAAAAACTTGATCTTCCACTAGCCTCACTCAACCAAATTCCCCTTCTTGATTCCAATCCAAAATTTTCAATTAATTCAAAAGAAAATCACAAAATCAAGTTTAGAAGTCATGAAATCAGCATTAACTAAGCTTAGAACATGGCTTACCTTGATTTGATCACACTTCCTCTTCACCAGTCCTTTCAAATTCCTTGATTTTCTTGGGTGCCTTCTTCAAATCAAGCATTGATTTAGGGTTTACTCTTGATTTCCTAAAGAAATTATGAAGAATACTTAGAGTTTTAAAGCTTAGAAAGTGTGTAACAATGGTGGAAAGAGGAATGAAATTGAGAGAATGAGAGAGAGAGTGAGTGCCGGTTGGCTAGAATGGAGAAGATGACTTTTTTTGTTGGTATTTATCTCTTGATTTATTATTTATATTAATTAAATTATATAATGGCAATTTTGTAATTAAAGGGAATGGCAAAATTGCAAATAAATTGAAATTCCAAATCATTATAATTTGACTTTTGTTAATTACATTTAATTTTTCTTAATTTTGATTAGTTTAATTAATCTAGCTTCATTAACTCAACTCATCTCATTTTTCGTCAATTTTGAACTCTTAAATTTGATTGACCAAATTTTTCTCTTAGCGGGTTTCTGTCCGTCTTTTCCATAATGCCGATAAGTCCTTATCTTCCTTTTTCACCTTAACTTTTAATCTACTTATTTGTGCTTATTCCGTTTCATTTCTTTGCCTTTTCTAATTCATAATAATACATCAATTAAGTCTGCATTAAGTGTATTCAGGGTTCTACATGAATTTGGAGCAGCAACCGGACCTATAATCATTTCCTAGTGAGGTTACTCATTACCGGGACTTGTGCTCATTTAACCGATTTGTACTCTACTTCTTCAACCTTAATTGATCTTTATTTAATTTATTTGTGACTCCTCACTCTAGTTTAAGTGTAGTTTCAGACATTCTAGCTATCCGAACAAACCTTAATCACTAGAACAGTAGAACGTACGGAACTGCCTACAGTGAGGATGTTACATTGCTTCTAATCCTGTGTTCCGTAAACGAACCAAGCATATTGAAATTGATTATCATTTTGTCTGAGAAAAGCTTCAACAAGGGATCATTTCAACACAACACATCAAAACTGGAGAGCAATTAGGAGTTAAGTTTACAAAAGCTCTAAACAGAGCTCGGGTTGACTACATTTGTAACAAGTTGGGCATGATTAACATCTATGCTCCAACTTGAGGGGGAGTGTTATAGAAGTCTTATTCAATTAGGAGACTGACTCCTATAGGATATCTGGTAAAGGAGTCCTAATTTATGTAGAAGTATAATTTTAATCCATTTAGAATAAGAGATGATTGTATGCATACATACATACATATATATATGTGTGTGTGTGTGTGTGTGTGTGTGTGTGTGTGTGTGTGTGTGTATTAACACCTTTGAATATATGAAAAATAACTCAAATTATAGGGAAAATTATAATATAAGTACATTAACAACATCTAAGCGAACCCAAAGATCTAATATGCATATTGTAAACATCTTTTACAATAAGTTACCATATCAAGTATAGATGTGTATTTCATGTTCATCTCTTATCTTGCAACCACGTCTTTGATAAATATATTTAATATCAATAAGCTTTAGATACCTTTGTATCCTCTTAATTGTTTTCCAATGTTGATGTCCTTAATTTGATTGGTATCTATTAACCAACCCAACAACTTAGTAGGTATAAGCATAAGTGACCCTTCCCAGTTGCTCCATTTTTGGTAAATTAACCAAATCCTATACTTGGTTTGATTTCATAGAATTCATATTTTCTTTTATTACCTTAATTCATTTATCCTTGGTAGGGTACATGAAGGATGTATTTATAATCACCTTTTTTTCTTTATCTTATGGAGTAACTATAAATGCTCCCCCTTCAAACTCAAAACGATGATGGGCGACATTCATATGACTCGATCGCTATGATTGAGATTAATAAATTGACTCATCAATATTTATGTTACTCCCACTAGGACCAACATTATACGTTGGATTCTCTATAGGTTGTATTTTGATGGCAATTGAAACTTATTTCATTGTCAATTGAATACTCCTACTCGAAAAAGAATCCATTTGGATTTGTATAGCGGAAGCGGTCTGGTCCATAATTTCATATAAAGATAGATTTTGACCTATCTCGCCCTGTCAAGAAAATTCATTCTTTAAGGATGTGAATCTCATGATTCAAATTCACTTACCATGTCACTATCTTGCTCACTCATAAATACATTTCCTTTTGACTATTCTGAGTATATTACAAGGACATATTTCTTTCCACTTAGACCAAATTTTCCATATTTATGGGAAGGATTGTGAACAAAAACACCCTTAAGGTTTTAATAACACTTAAGTCAGGTTTTCTATGAGTCCATATGTATATGGAATTATAGTAACCGATTTAGATGAAACTTAGTTAAGGACAAATGCAGTGGTAAACAATTTATTGCCCCAGTAGATAATAGGCAAATTAAGAGACTCTTACTCCTTTAGATGATATGAGATTTTCATGTTGATAAATAAATATAAACTAATACGAAAAAATATATAATAAATCCTAAATTCATATACATAAAATTCCTATACAATAATTAATTATGTTAATACTTATTCCACATTAGATTTAGAATCGAAAATTCACTATGTTCCCAATCATCATTTAAAATTCTAATGTGCAACAAGTTTAACGCAATTAATTATGCAAGGAACTATAATATTAAATTATGCAAATTTAAGATTAAGCAACAATATATTCAATATCTAATATTGAAATATTTAATAAGACATATATACACAAGTCTTATATGCATAGTTATTTATATATAACTAACTTTCTAAAAATATCAAAAAATATATATATGACACCATAAGTGAAATAAAATAACAAAATTTTTTTCTCATATCATATATGTATATATTCACATCAAATAAATAATTTTTTTTAATCTCTAATCCAATTAGAGATATAAAATTTTAAAACAAATTTAGAAGCTAAAATTAATTTTTAATTAAGTTAGTTAAAATTAATTTTAATTGAATTCATCAAAATATTAATTTTAGTTTTCCCATTGCAATTTTAGAAACTCATTTTCTAAAATATAATTGAATTAGACACTTTAATTCTATTTCCTAATCATAGGAACATTGATTCCAAAACAATTTTGGAATTACTATAATTAATTTTAATGATTAATTAAAACTAATTTTAATTGATTTCATCAAATTAATTTATTTGCCTCACTATTTGCTATTTTTAATTTTAGAAACATTTTTTCTAAAATTAAATATTGAATTAAACAATTTAATTCAATGATTTATTTTTCAATTTTCCTCAATTAATTTTAGAAACTAATTTCTAAAATTAATATTGAACTAAACAATTTAATTCAATAAATTATTTCTCCATTTGCCCTTTAAATAATTTTAGAAGTTATTTTCTAAATTAATATATAATTAAACAATTTAATTCTAATACTAAATAATTTACATGCCACCTTTGATTAATTCCAGAAAACAACATTTCTAGAATTAATTTAAATTAAGCACTTTAATTTCAATCTCAATTTTGACTAGAATAAAAAATTACTTGAATTAACAATTTAATTCAAGTTCTGCTTCAATTAGGATTTAAAATTATAATTCTAATTGAATTAAACAAATTAATTCATGTCCTAGATGAATTGGATTTAAATTTTAAAGCTGTGATTTTTTAATTCAATTTGGGAAAGTCAAGTGGCATTGATTGTAAATCATTGGAAGTTGCATTTTTGTGATTTTCATTGATATCCATGGCAAAAAGAGAAGGTGACAAAGTTGTAAATATGTTGAAAACAATAAATGGCATAACTTGTAATTTCTTAGAAAAACATGGGCAATGGGCTTTGCCCTTTTCTTCCTCTCCCTTCCATTGAGGAACTTGATTTACAAGACACCCATACAACGCCGACATGGATTCAGATGATCCGACATCTTCTCTTAGCAATCATAGCAGCCATCATCAGCTACTACAAAGTAAGTGGCCTTGGCACATCCTCGCTGCTCCTTCCTCAATGTTTCACGCAACAAGGCAAATATGAAAATGATTTCTAGATCGAAAATTCTAGCTATCCAAGATGCAGTGCCACCACCGGTCGAATGTCCAGTGGCAGTCCAGAGACCATTGGCCACCAACGTGCATTTGGAACAACCACCATTATGTGACGCTACTTGATTGTGGAACTATTTTAGGTGTTGCACCACATCGTTGACAAGCCCAGTACCATGTTGCCAATAAGCCAAGACAACAGAGTATAACAATGCCGACTATATATATGTGGCATACAGTAGCTACCATCAACATAGATGGGTTTGAAACGGTCCATTGCTTACAATTATTCATGAACAAACTTTCTAGATTCATTTTCTCAAATATTCAATTTTTTTATAATAGAAAATTAAATTTTCTAGAATTTGAAATATTCATCAAGATTTGGAATCTCAAAATATTAAAACTCACATATGAAAATCATATAATAAATTTCAAAACAATTATGGACAGAGGAAGAATTTATGGGAAGAACATAGATATTTATCCACATAAATTTGATTCTCAAATCAATAATAATAATAATAATAATAATAATAATAATAATAATAATAATAATAATAATAATAATAATAAGAATAATAATAATAATAATAATAATAATAATAATAATAATAATAATAATAATAATAATAATAATAATAATAATAATAATAATAATAATAATAATAATAATAATAATACAAGCTATATACATGTTAATTAGACTAGAAAACAAATATTTAGGGTACTGATGCCAATGAAAAAAAATTATAAAGACCCAATAAATGGATTTATGTATATGGATCCTAACCCATGTTCATACAAAATACCTTAAGATTTCCACCATATTTATATTACTAGTCTACCATATAATCACATAAATAGCATGAACTTTATAGATTATTTCATAGTCTAATTGTATACCTTATTATTGCGGAAAGATAAAAATGCTTCAAATTATTGAGGTAGAGAATACCTTTAAAACAAGCCTAAGAACCAATGCCAAATAGTTATACTTTTATTACTATTCTAACAAACTACTTTTTTCTTAAGAAGATTGGCTATTTATAATTTAATATGACCACCTTTGGCTAATGGACATAACTCTTCATATGGATACATCTCTATGAATGGATACAACTCTATGTATGATATAACTCTTTGTATAGATACAATTTTTTGTAGTCACATAGATTCATTGCTTCTTTTTAATATATATTTCTATTTCACAAAATAGAAAATCAAGGATCTGAGTTGACCCACATGGGTGACCCGATTCATATTTCCAATAAGATCTCCTCAAAATCAATCCCTTTTTTGTGACTGAAGCCCTTGACAATTAATCTGGCTTTGTATTATGCAGATATTGAATTTTCTTCATGCTTCACCTTATAGACCCACCTATTCTTCAATGCTTTTTTATTTTTAGGAAGCTTGGTTAGTTGAAAAGTATGATTATCAAAGTAAAGATTGCATTTCATCCTTTATGGCTATAACCTATTCTACCTTCTACTCACTCTTAATAGCTTCTTAGTAGTATTCAGGTTCCTCTCCATCTACCAATACTACATACTCATTAGAAGAGCATTGAGTAGAAACCCTGTGATCTCTAGCAGACCTCCTGAGTCGAGCTTCAAGATGCTCAACATATATCCTTTATTGACCATAAACTGCTTCATGTACAAGAGCATCTATCTCATCTGCAACTTAATATTCACCCTCAACTTCATTATTTTGAATATCATTTTGTGCATCAACCTTAACTGCATTAGGCATATCTGTTGTAGGATTTGGATCCAAATCAATCAAACCATTAGTTTTAGACTTTGACTTCTTTGCCTTATCAATATCTTCAATGGTCTGATCCTCTATAAAGATCACATCATGGCTTCTGACTATTTTCTTTTTAATTGGATCATAATACCTATAGCCAAACTCATTTTGACCATAACCAATAAATATGCATTGCCTTATCTTGGCATCTAACTTGGATTTCTCATCTTTAGGGACATGCACAAAGCTTTTGTAGCCAAAAACATATAAATGGTCATAGGAAACATCCCTAGCATACCACACCTTGCCAAGAACATTGACCTCTAATGCAATAGTAGGAGTTAAATTGATTACATGTGCAATAATGTACACTGCCTAATCCCAAAATGATGCAGGCATTTTTGCATCTAAAAGTAAACATATGACTCTCTCTTATTAATGTTTTCTTCATCCTTTTTGCTAAACCATTTAATCGATGAGTCTTAGGAGGCGTTTTCTGATGTTTGATACCCTATTTTTAGCAATAAACATCAAAAGGCGCATAATATTCTCCAACATTATCAGTTTGGATACATTTTAGCTTCTTTCTTGTTTCTCTTTCAACAAAAGCTTGAAATTCTTTAAATGCACCAAGTACTTGATCCTTTGACTTCAAGACACGAACCTAAAATTTCCTCGAGTGATCATCAATGTTGACACCACATTTTGGCCGATCCCTGAAATCAAAAGGACTTCGAAATCGATCTTCAACGCTGAATCCACATGTCATTCAATCACATTTCCGATCTCTCTTCAAAAAGAATCAAATCCATACTAAGTCCCCATATCAATTAAAGCCTCGCCGGTCTCTCAAATCAATTACCGAGTTCTTTGGCCAAATCAATCACATTTCCGATCTCTTGTTTGATGAAACCAAACCGACGTCAGATCTTCATGCCACCAGTTTTATTACCGATCTCTCATTTAAAAGTTTGGGAATAATAAAGTTAAGGTTTCGATTCGGTTTAATAATGATCCTGATCTTAAGTATTCAAGTCAAATTTCCAAATTTTAATCAAGTCCCGTTTAGCGTTGGTTCCCTGCCGATCTCATGCTTATTGTGTTTTCTGACCTCTTACACAGATCAATAATCACTTTAGGTAGTTGTCTTAATATGCTTAGACAATCAAGTGCTTATGCAATTTAGAGATTTTCCGATCACATCCATTCATTAAAAAAAAGGGAAACCTTCATTTCATTGAAAATTTGAACAAGTCATTCGGCTGGAAGCTCACCCCCAGCCTGATCTACACTTTGCTCACTTCCCCTCTCACCCTCAGCCTCATCCTCACTATCCTCACCTTCATCCTGGGGAGCCAGATCTACTATCCAAGTGAAGTCCTCCTCGGGATATTGCTTCCTGAGCTCGGCCAAGAGATCCCTATGAGCGGTCACATAAGCACCGGCCTCCCGTGTCATCGCCTCTTCTTCTTTTGCTCTGAGCTCCTCAGTGAGGCGAGCAACTACACCAGCTCGGAGCGCCCGAACTTCTTCAAGAACATGATCTCGCTCGGCCAGAACTTGAGTCCCCATATCAATTAAAGCCTCGCCGGTCTCTCAAATCAATTACCGAGTTCTTTGGCCAAATCAATCACATTTCCGATCTCTTGTTTGATGAAACCAAACCGACGTCAGATCTTCATGCCACCAGTTTTATTACCAATCTCTCATTTAAAAGTTTGGGAATAATAAAGTTAAGGTTTCGATTCGGTTTAATAATGATCCTGATCTTAAGTATTCAAGTCAAATTTCCAAATTTTAATCAAGTCCCGTTTAGCGTTGGTTCCCTGCCGATCTCATGCTTATTGTGTTTTCTGACCTCTTACACAGATCAATAATCACTTTAGGTAGTTGTCTTAATATGCTTAGACAATCAAGTGCTTATGCAATTTAGAGATTTTCCGATCACATCCATTCATTAAAAAAAAGGGAAACCTTCATTTCATTGAAAATTTGCACAAGTCATTCGGCTGGAGGCTCACCCCCAGCCTGATCTACACTTTGCTCACTTCCCCTCTCACCCTCAGCCTCATCCTCACTATCCTCACCTTCGTCCTGGGGAGCCAGATCTACTATCCAAGTGAAGTCCTCCTCGGGATATTGCTTCCTGAGCTCGGCCAAGAGATCCCTATGAGCGGTCACATAAGCACCGGCCTCCCGTGTCATCGCCTCTTCTTCTTTTGCTCTGAGCTCCTCAGTGAGGCGAGCAACTACACCAGCTCGGAGCGCCCGAACTTCTTCAAGAACATGATCTCGCTCGGCCAGAACTTGAGCCTGTTCGGCCAGCTTATCCTCATAGAACTTCATTCGCCCCTCAATTTGTGATATGTAGTTCTGAGCGGATGACAGTTGGGATCGGAGGGAAGCTGCTTCATGACCCATTTTCTCGACCTCCTTACCCAGGTGGTGAGCCTTCTCCCAAACATTGTGCTAGTGCACCAAGCACTCCACGTTCAGGCTCATAGATTTGGTCAGGATGTCATCAAGATTATCCGGAGACAGCCGTGGGGTTCTTCTCCAGCAAGTGGATCAAGACTTGAGCACCGCGAGAAAGGGACCTTACAGGAGGTTGGGAAGGACCCCCTTCCGCACTCGAAGCGACTGGAGGAGGTGGAGGCGGCTCTTCTTGGCGAGGGGGAGATCGGACCACTTCTATGACCGGCGGTCCCTAGGGTTGAGACGAGCCTCCTTGCATTTCCCCGGGCTCATGCCTGGGTGTCTGCATTTCCTCAGCCCGCTTCATCTCCCGTACCTTCCGAGAAATCTCTCTCTTCCGCTTTCGGCTCTCCTTGGGAGCTTCGCCGCTTGCAATACCTGCACAAAGAAGAGGTCAGTGAGATCGCTAAGGTCTAAAGATCTGAGTTATAGAAAATACCGATGCCAAGGTCAGAGAGCTGAAGCCCCCGATCTTCGCCAGTGATAAACTCCATTGTCCAATGATGCAGTTCGGCAGTCACTGCATCCAAACAAGAGAACTTCTCTTTGCCCGCCTGATCTTTCAGCTCCATCACCATCAGGCCTTCTTCCCTATTCAAGGCGATGCGCTTCGGAATTAATGGGCCTTGGTGTAGCCAGCTATGAGGGAAGCCCTCAAAGCCGTTTGAAATTTTGCTCCTTAGAATGAAGAAGCGATTCTTCCAATTCTTCAGGGAGGAGGGCAGGTCGGTAAAAAGCCCACAATGCGACTTCGCCTGGAAGAACCAATACTCGTCGTCCTTTCGACGAGTTAATCTATGCAGTTAGGCGAATACCTTAGCCGTAGGACGGAATCCCTTAGCTTGGCAGAGGCCTCTGAAGGCTACTAGGATCCGCCACGAGTTCGGGTGGACTTGGGCTATGCAAATTTGGTGAAATTTTAAGACTTCCTTGAAGAAGTCGTCAAGAGGGAACCACAGCCCGGCTTTTAGTTGCTCTTCGTATACTATAATCATGTCGTTCTCTTCGAAGAAGTGATCGGATCTGAGACCGCCGTGACACCGGATAAGTTCATACGAATCAGGCTCAATGTTGTACTCCTGGCTGAACGACTGCAGGTCGGTTTCTTACAAGATTGATGGCAGCTCGTCCATGGGAAGATTCTCTCTCCCTGAAGAAGGTACATGCCTTGATGGTGCTGCTTGCCCCCGAGCTAGAACAGAGACCCTAGGAGGTTCAGGTCGCCCGATCGGTCCAACCACCTCAACTTCATCTGACGACAATGAAACGTGAACGGAAAGGGGGTTTGCCGCTCTCTGACTCTCAGGGCCGCTCATTTTCAAAGGAAATAAAGAATTTAAACTAAAAGAAGGATCAAAACCCTTACCGGAGCTTGATCGGTGTCGGAAGAACTTGAAAAATCGAGAGAATTTTGGAATCGCTCGCAAGATGCTGAAAATGACATAAGGAAACAAATGGCTGACCCATCCCCTATTTATACCCATCCGAGCAATTAATGCTCACGGTGTCCCAAGCGTCGCATCGGTTAGCGGGATTCGCCAGCCTTTTTCTGACACGTCTCACGAATATTTTGGAGATTCCCTAGGGAGATCACCTAGTTAGAGATCGACGATTTGAGATAGATATTTCGAATCACAGATCGGTTAAAGGTCATTCGAATTAAGAGTCAGATCGGGTAAATACTTTAGAGATCGAAAAATAACCAAAGCAAAAATAATAATTGACAAAATAAAATTTTATTTCCAAAAGGTCAGATTACATCATTTGGGTGATCTCTAGAGATCGGATTACATTAAAGGTCTGATTACATCATTTGGGCAATCTCTAGAGATCGGATTACATTAAAGGTCTGATTACATCATAAGGGCGATCTTTAGAGATCGGTGGAACATCCTATCTAAAAGGCCCATGTCAAAGCCTAGTCTCGTGGCTGAGTCAAAAGATGTGTTTAACCAGGAGACCGGCCGTCGACATCGGACAGATGTACAGCTCAGATGGGGGGACTATGACTCCCATGAGAATGAGAGAGGTCGTATTCAATGTTATCACTTGGAATCGAGCCGCTGTCGGAACACCCAGTGTGGTGAGGAGCCAGATGAATGCTAAGGAGCAATTACCGGTGTCAAGGGGCATATTAGCAGTCTTCTCGCCCGAAATCAGTTCGCCCTTTGAATCGGTCAAACGATTCGAGATCGATGAGATCGAGGTCCTCGATCCAGGTCAATAAATTAGTCCGGTTCTCTCATGGTCATCAAATGAAGTTATCATAATTTCCCATTCACCAGGATCGTAAATTTTCAGGCAAGGAACAAAGAGGGCAATCGGAAAAAGAGCAAAAGCGGTTATCATGTCCGGAATTATTGCCGGAGCAATTAAAACAGGAAATGTGAGAGGAAAAGAGAAGAAGTTCAAATGCGGGGGGCTTCCCGGTTGAAGGTATATAGAGGAAAAATCTGAGCATTTATTGCTAAGCAGAAAACGAAGCGGACGCCTCGAAAATTGAGGGAAATAAATGCTTTGACTGGACCGAGCCCGATAAAAGGGAAGATCGGAGTGATAGAGATCAGAAGAAGAGAGGCCGGCTTAAAAGATCGGAAAAGGAGCATGTTAGGAAGATCGGAAGGGAGAGGAGGTCGGATAGCAAAGAGAATAAGACAACTTCCGCTAACTGTCGTCATAATCAGAGCCGAGGTAGTTAAAGCATTGCAGACGAGATCCCCACCGCACGCCTCAGAATCGCCCACATTACTGACAAGTGCCAGAGTATGTCATGATAGTGCTGTACATCCCAATCTCCACCGTTGATCTTACTTGTAAGGACGAGCCCGGAGCCCTTTGGATCAAAGAAGAAGATGACAAGACCAGCGCCTTTCACTCCTAGCCCTCGGATCGCCCTTGACAAAGAAAATTTTGGGCCGTCAGATTAGAAGAGAGAAAGGATAAATATTCTGAAAGGAATCTCAGCCGTTCGTTCTAATTCTCTTTAATTCCTGAGACTCAGATCATGTCCTTTAAAATCCTGACCTTCCATCTCCCTCACAATGAATCTTGACCCTTCATGAAAAGCACCCAGTCCCTATAAATACCTGTATGAAAACTGTTTAAGGGACAAAAAAAAGAAAATAGGTAGTTACTATAGTGGAAGAACTCTGAAATTTAATTTAGTTCGTTACTCTGCTATTTTTAAGCTTTCATAAGAAAAACTTTTGAAACCAGTTTTCTGAAGTGTTTTCTTGCAAAGGGATTTTTGAATACTGGAACTCTCTGTTTTCAGTTCGTTCATTATCCTGTGACGCTCTCACTTTCAGTTCTTTGTTATCTTTATTTCCACTCCCATTGTCTAAGCTCAACTTCATTCAACTTGGTTATTATTTTAACCTGACAGCATTTTAGCGAAGCATCCTTCATTTCAAGGCAAACCTCAGCCCTCAGGCTAATCAACTCGCAGTCCTATTACGTTTTGTGATTCCGTAGTTAGTTCAATAGATTTGGCTCCCTACAGGTGAGTGCTTATATCGCTGCTTTATTAAGTGCTCGTTTTATTTTACGTATTTCCTTTCATTTTTATGTTTGTAATTTTCACCAAGTTTATATTGCGTTAAAGAACACGAAGAAGGTTATTCTCGAGTTTGCTTCTTTGTTAATCAGTCCATTCTTTTGTTAATCTTTGTTACTTCTAAATGTAAGTGCCCTAATCTCGAATAGCATATAAGTAGTTGGATAAAATGTAGGTGACTGTCTCTTAAGAGTTTCTTTAAAATAATAAAAGGTCTGAATAATAAGTCAGGAAAATAGTAAAGCCGAATCACTAGAATGACATAAAAGACGGTTGGATAAGACGTCACAAGGCAGAGTAAAACCAAACCTTAGATAAGTAAATGGGACAGATTGGGTATCGCTTGCCAAAAGGTGCTGTTGAGGCGACTACTTACGAGGTCGGTAAAATTCGGTCTGTACCCCTTGTCAAGCCATGGGGTACCAATGAGTCAAAAGAAGTCTTATTCGAGCCCCCGGCATATTTGAATGTCAGAACCCTTAGCCTTAGGCTCTCTCGATATGTAAGATTTCAAGAGGTCGGAAAAGTCCTTATCCGACTCCCATTTAAGTAAAAGAGATATGAGGAGAGTTCTTATCCGATTCTCAATCTTTAACAAATATTTAAAAGAGATCGGAGGAGAGTTCTTATCCGATTCTCAATCCAAAATTTTAACAGATATTTGAAGGAGGTCGGAAAAGCCCTTATCCGATTCTCAACCAAAAATTTTAGTAAAAATCTAAAAGAGATCGGAGGAGAGTTCTTATCCGATTCTCTACAAAAAATTTTAATAAATATTTAAAAGGAGATCGGAGGAGAGTTCTTATCTGATTCTCAACCAAAAATTTTAATAAATATTTAAAAGGAGATCGGAGGAGTGTTCTTATCTGATTCTCAACCAAAAATTTTAATAAATATTTAAAAGGAGATCGGAGGAGAGTTCTTATCCGATTCTCAACCAAAAATTTTAATAAATATTTAAGAGAGATCGGAGGAGAGTTCTTATCCGATTCTCAAATCGAATTCTAACAAATATGCAAAATAACCCCTTAAACAAGACCGGTACGCAATAGCAATTCACTAAGGTTGTCTCATTTACTTATGTATCTGGGTAATCCGAATTGGTGAAAAATCAAATATTCCTTTTTATCAGAAGGATTAACATTTCCATTCGAACCCCCCTAGCTATCGATTTTAATTTATAAAGAACGTAAGGTTAAATCTGCTCACCCTCATTGAGGGATGAGGTGGGGTGCCTAACACCTTCCCCACCCGTTTACGGACCCCGAACTTAGAATCTCTGTCTTTGAAGTGGTTTCATTTTAATTTATTTTCACAAATGGTTTTCTTTAATTTCCCTCAAAATTAAAGTGGCGACTCCTCACTCTTTCCCACTTCGGTGAGGGTTCGTCCAGGCGACCGCAAAACACCTTGCGACAGCTTGGCGACTCCACTGGGGATCATTAGTGACCAACACTTAACCCTGGTCTAGAGGTCCAAAAGCAGATTTAATTTTACAATCCAACCATAGTTAGGTGGGCTCAGTCCGCAATATTTTATATGTTAATTGTTGTCATTTCTACTAACCGTTTTGCTTGTCTTGCTTGTTTTACTTCTTACAGCGCTCTTCATTTAAAAGAAAAAAGAGAAAATTTCCCCATACTGGGAAGAGGTAAAGGTGTCCCTTCACACACAGAACACTCACATAATGTCCTCACACACTTCAGCTCTATACCCGAGCTTTCTAACCCTTTTTAGGAAAGTAGGAGGGGGTCATGTAGCGGTACTCGTGGGTTTTACCCCGTTAGTATCCGTGAAGGCTTCTGCTCAGATTAAAACTCGTTCTATCTACTGTGATACCCGTGGAACTTTCCCGACAATATCATGGGGGATAGAATGGGGCTCTACTGCTAACAGTAGGGGCAATTTGGGAACCTGTGGATTTTAGGAAATTAGACCTTGAGCTAAACTATCACGATAGCTGGAAGCCGTAGTAAGCTACCTTATAAGATAGAACTATCCAATCAGGTAGCACCCATCCGGTACTAGGACTCTCCTTATTTTAGGACAAAAGGGGCATACTTACCTTTACCCTACTCTGCTTGTGTTTTATTTTGTTCTTATTTTTAAGGGTAATCTTGAATCATACTGTCAGAAAAACCTACACATTTTCCTACTTTGATAAGTGTGTAGGTGTCACGCTGCCAACAGTATAATTCAAAATTACCCGAACTTACCTTGCTAACAAATTCTTCCTGCAGGCATCACCAAATTAAGGTCTGTAAAAGGATAGGCATTGTTTTTTTTTACATGGCATCCTCGAGTCAGTCGGCAGAAAAAGTTCAGAATGCTAAACCGTGGTCCGAATCAGCTCATAGTTCAGTGCCCCCACGAAGTAATGTCACCAGGGGACATACTAGCTCATTACCTCTATTGGACCTGAGCAAAATTGAGGTCAGAATGAATAGTCTCGAGGGTTTGGCCAGTGGTTGGAAGTCATTTCCCGATCAGGTCAAAGCACAATTTGAGAAGAGATATGGGAGGATTGCAACCTTGATGCGAGTTAAAGTTCAAGTCCCGGCATTAAAGGCCATGTTGCCATTGTGGAATCCTAAGTATGGGATGTTCTCTTTCAACGATATCGATACTGCTCCCACTATGGAAGAATATCAAGCATTGCTAGAAATACCGTATGCTGCGCAGAATCGGATCTACCTACACCTCGAGCATAGGTAGACCTGGAAACGGTTCTCACATATGCTGGGGATTCCACCAGAAGAAGCAAAGGCGAGGGAAACTGTTAAAGGGAACACGCATGGATGGTACTGGACTTATCTCAAAAAGTGGTTGGATCAATGCATCCAAGATGAACAGTGGGATCAAGCTTCATTGATGCTCGCTTTAGCTATCTACGGCCTGATCTTGTTCCCTGGGCCTCCAGGAATCATAACCTGCGGCGTTGTGGAAATATTCTGGGTAGTAGAAAAACAGAAGGTCAATCCAGTACCGGCAATTCTCGCCGAGACTTTCTTAACCCTTACTTACTGCAGATAGTAAGGCAAGGGATCCATTAAGTGTTGTTTTCAATTGCTGCACCTCTGGATCATCAGTCATATGTGTCCTGTGGAGACGAAGGGATTAACTTGGTACCTTGACCAGCCTCTTATCGAGAAAATGACCAGACTAGTAATCAACCCAAAGGATGAGTTGCAGTGGCAAGAACGGATCTTGAGCTTTAACAGCCTTGACTACTGTTGGAGGAAATTGTGGACGTCGGGTCAACCCATTTTGATCAGCACAGGGGATAATCAATCAGTATCCCTAATCGGAGTGACTAGGTACACAAGTTATACTCTGGTATTAGTGATGAGACAATTTGGCACGACACAGTTCAGAGTCAACATTTAAGAATACCATCACAGACATTTCTACCATGAGCTCAAGGAAGAAGAAGGGTTGAAAATAGCTCGCAGATCTTGGGAAGACGTCACTCTGATGGAGAGGTCGCCTAAAGGCCCGAGTGCCACGACCGATTATCTTAAATGGAGGGCTAACAGGGATCAAGAACACTTGACTGCAAATCCAACAAGATTCGAAGACAGCAATCCTCACCGAAACGTCCTTTCAGAAGAAGATGGTGATCGAAAGGGAAACACCGAAAACTCGCAACTGCAAGAATAAATAAAACAGTTGGAGGACCAACAGCAGATCCTCAAGAGAAAAGTAAGAAGGCTCAGGGAAGAGACAAGGACCGAAAAGATGGGGTTCGAAGAGCAAGAGATACGGTGGGAAAAGGAAAAAAGCTCTCTCCAAGTTGTAATAAAAGAAGCAGAAGTACAGAATAGCAAGCTTCAAGAGAAAATAAAATATCAGGAGATACTCATGGAAGAGTATAAACAAGAAAGCAAGAAGAAGAAACTTGAACTGAAGGAACAAGCACTGCTTATCAATGATATTCTGAAAGAATATGCTAAAGAAAGGAAGGAAAAAGAAAAACAAGCCGCTCTTTATCAGGAGCTGAAAGAAAATGTTGACCAGCTGGAGAGAATAATAGCACAGGGAAAACAAGAACTCCTACCTGAATCCGAGTATGCTCTGAAAGTGTTCAACCCTGCCAGACAAGAAGAAAGATTATATAAGTATCTTAGAAAATGTCATTACATTATAAAGAACCTCCCTGAGCCAATGTTGTGAGTATGCTGTGTATGAACTATTCAATTAATAGAATGACTTCGGGCCACTGTTTAGCAAAATTGTGAATGAATAGTGTAACTCCCGTAGGTACCCCCTCGCTAGGGTTATGCGAAAAATTGGATGTGCCATATGGACAGGTATCATAGATACGCATCCAATCCAGTCATTCACAGTCAGACTATCGAACGATGCCATGATAAAATTGATGCAATTATAAAATTTACACATTTCTGAGGATTTAACCCAAAATCGTTCAGAGTGGAAAAAGCGAATCCATATAGCCGACCCCAAATTTTTGGGATAAAGGCTTAGTTGAGTTGAGTTGAGTTGTATCCTTCTGCAGACTTCATTTTGGCTCCTAAATGCCACTATATCCTTTGTCCAAACCAGGACCTTTAGTTTTTTTTCCGAAATTCAAAATTCATTAAAAGCTTTTTTTACTTTCCTACAGAAAAATCAACATTGCTTCAAACAAAGCAAGTCTGACCAGGCACACGGTTCAACCCAAACGAGTGTACTTAACAAGATCACGAATAAGAAGGCTAATGGAAGACCAGGAACAAGTACAGAACCTACAAGGGCAAGTGTCCGAGTTGAAAGATCAAGTCTCAGAACTTATGAGACTAACGAGGGAGATGTCCCAGAATAAACCTGCTTCAGAACCTAACTTACCACTACCTCCCCCACCACCTACAATAATTGATCCTCATCAGGCTTCAACCTCTTTTACCTTTCAGTCACCTATCCCGGATTCGACAATCACTGTCAACCCGGCAACCATAAATAATGACCTACCTTTCTCCCATTACCCAGCCGTCTCAAATGCTGACCCATACCCTTCAATACTAATTCCTCCAGTTCACTCCACCCCTCATCTCCCAACTGGGGGAGCATTTCATGCAATAGGAGGAGAAAATAGGACCAGGGAAAATGAGAAGCTGTTTGCTCTAGAGGATAGATTGAGAGCAATAGAGGGGATGAACATGTATGGTTCAGTCGATGTGGCATCACTGAGATTGGTGCCAGACATGGTAGTGCCGCTCAAGTTCAAAATCCCGGACTTCGACAAGTATACCGGAAACTCAGACCCCCGCATTCACCTGGCAACCTACATTGCCAAAATATCTGCCTTAATGGAAGATGACAGACTTCTCTTCCATTTCTTTCACGAGAGTCTCTCCGGGGCAGCCCTGAGATGGTGCATACAGTTGGACAGGAGCAAACTGCGCTCCTAGAAGGATTTGGCTGATGCCTTCTTGAAGCAATATAAATTTAATTGTGATGTGGCCCCCACAAGGAGGGACCTCCAAAACCTGGTGCAGAGGGACAGGGAAAGCTTCAACGAATATGCCCAGAGATGGAGAGAAAAGGCTGCAGAAGTATATCCTCCAGTGACCGACAATGAACTATGCTCTTTGTTCATCGAGACTTTGAAGGCTCCTTACTTTAATTTGATGATTGAGAACACTTCCAACAGCTTCTCGGATATTATCCAAGCTGGCGAGAGAATAGAAGCTAATTTACGGATGGGACGATTGCAGGAGTTGACTGAGAATCCTGCGAAGAAAGCTACCAGTTTTGGCAAGAAAAAGGAGGGTGATGTGCATTCCATCACCCGGCAAAACAATTACTCCCCGCTTCCTCAAAATAACCATCGGCCATATCTTTCCCCTCATGGCCAAACGGTTACCACCATTCCTCCCCCTTTTCCAAATTATCCTCACCCACGCCCCCAGTATCCACCACCTATAAATTACCAACCCAGGCCACCTCCTCCTCCTGCTCAACCTAGACCACCCCAAAACAACCTGAGACCACCCAAGAACCCTGATCCACCTCTGCCCCTCCCACTCAGCGAAATATACCGATACCTAGTCGGTACAAACCAGATAGTACCGGTTCCCCTTGACCCAATTCAGCCACCATACCCCAGGTGGTATGATGCCACTGCCCGGTGTGAATATCATGGAGGAGCACAAGGGCATTCAACTGACAACTGCGGGGCACTCAGAGGGAGAGTGCACGCCCTAATCAGGAATGGGTGGTTGAAGATTGAGGGAAATGGTTCCCTCCCCAATGTTACCTCAAACCCGTTGCCCAATCATAATGCAGGCAATGGTGTCAATATGATAGAGTCAGAAGGGGAAGGGTCAACCCCAGAGGTAGATGAGCTGATTCCTCACTTTGAGGCAATTTTTAGAATGGCAGTAAGGGAAGGTTACCTCTGCCCTCAAGCGTTAGAACCTGAAGACGGGGGAACATGCCCCTATCATGGAAGGGCAGCTAACCACCAGCTGCAAAATTGTGAAGATTTTAAGCAAGAAATTCAGAATTTACTGTCTTTCAAGGTCTTGAGATGCCAAGCAAGGTCGAAGATGGAAGGGGGAGTGAACACAGCTAGATTCAGCCAAAATGCTTCCACCTCTAAACCCAGAATCGCCTTCTCACCCCTAGCAGCCTCACCACCAGTGACAATTATCCGAACCCCGCCTCAGCTCCCTGTCACAAACACCCATGCCGTACCTTGGAATTATAATTTCCAAGTTTTCACCCAAGAAGCGTCAAGCAGTATATCGGCTCCTAATCTTGCTCCACCTTCGACACCTCTGAAACCGTGTTTCACTCCTCATGAGCATTTTAAGATGACTTATGCCGGACCTACCAGCAGTACTACTCCCCAAGCTAATCCTCAGCCCGTCGCTGTCACAAAATCCTCCTCACCCGAGCAAGAAGTCGAGTTTATTACTCAAAGTGGGAGATGTTACAGGAATGAGGAAAAAGAAAAGAAGAAAGGGAAAATAAAAATGGGAGAAGCCCAAAAGAATACGGAAGAGGAGGTTGAGAAAGTAGATAGAGAAGAACCTGCCGGATCAAACGAAGAGGAGTAGCTATTGCTTCAAATAATGAAGCAGAGTGAATATGACGTAGTTGAACAGTTAAGGAAGGCACCTGCTCGAATTTCGCTGCTAGCACTGATCCTGAGCTCAGAGGTACATCGCCAAGCCTTGTAAAAGATCCTGGATAAGGCCTTCATAAGCCCCGACATCACACCAGGGCAGTTTGAGAAGATAGTGGGACAAATTCAGGCATCCAGTTTTGTTACTTTCTCGGAAGACGAGATAGACCCTGCAGGCTTAGCGCACACCAAGGCCCTACATGTGACGGTAAAGTGTAAAGGTTGTATAGTGGCCAAGGTCCTTATCGATAATGGATCCGCGCTCAACGTACTGCCTAATGCCACCTTGGCCAGGCTACCGGTTGACCGGTCAAACATCCGTCAAAGTGCTATGGTGGTAAGAGCCTTTGACGGTACAAGAAGAGAAGTGCTGGGAGACATTGACTTGCCACTCCAAATTGGCGCATGTACTTTCAACGTCACATTCCAGGTGATGAACATTGAGCCGGCATACACTATGCTACTGGGGAGGCCGTGGATTCATTCAGCAAATGCCGTTCCTTCGACCTTGCACCAGAAGATCAAATATATTATGGACGGCAAAATCATAACGGTGAAAGGGGAAGAAGCCATGTTAGTCACCAAACCGCAATCACTTCCCTATGTGGAAGCAGCCGAGGAGTCATTAGAAAGCTCCTTCCAGGCTCTTGAATTACAAGAAACCATCCCAAGGAATGAAGGGGCTACAACTATGGTGGCAAAGATAATGCTCAAGAGCGGTTATGAACAGGGCAAGGGGTTGGGCACCACATTGCAAGGAATTGTCGAGCCTATACCGGCGATCCAGAAGGTGGGTTGTTGCGGTTTGGGTTATGAGGAGGACGCCCTCATGATGGGGGATTCTGGATGAGAAATCAACTTCGGGATCAAAGATTTGATCATAAAATCGAGAAGATGAAGGTAGTCCCGAGAATCACGGAAGTATTCGCTAAACCGATCATTGAAAATTCGGCAGAGGTTGAAGAATCACCCAATGAACCATCCATCGATGTTATCCACTTGGATTCCTTGTATGAGGTTCTGGTCTCGCCAATAGCTGAGGGGCAAGAACTGGACAACTGGACAGCAGAGGACATCCCTGTACTTGATTTCGAGTAAAGTACTTTTGGTTATCTACACTTGATCATTTTGTCCATGGTGGCAAGTGTAATATTGTAAATGGACTCTTTTCTTATGTCATAAATGTTAATGAATTAATAGCGCATTTTATATCCAAATTCTCTTTCTTTCCTTTTGAATTCCATCCTTATAATATATTCCATTTTCGTTCATTCAGGACCATTCATCAATTAGCACCCAATAATTTAATAGACTCAGAAATTCCACTGGTTAATTTTGAAATCCCCGTGACTGCCATTATTTCAAGTAATTCTGAAGTGGAACTCACAGAGGAAAGGGATGAAAGAGATGAACCTTCCCTAGTGCCTTATGGGGATGAAATGCGCACCATAAACTTAGGCACGGAAGAAGTGAAAAGGGAACTTAAGGTTGTGGAGAGTGAAGAATTGGGAGATATGATCAGTTTGCTTGAAGAATTCCTGGATGTATTTTCATGGAGCTATGACGATATGATTGGTTTAGACCCCCATAAAGTGACGCACAAAATTCCCCTAATTCCAGGGACCATCCCGGTAAAGCAGAAATTAAGAATAATGAACCCTGACACACTGCTCAAAGTTAGGGATGAGGTCAAGAAACAATATGATGCTGGGTTCCTGGAAGTAGTCAAATATCCCCATTGGGTAGCTAACGTTGTCCCAGTAATGAAGTAGGATGGGAAAGTCAGGGTGTGCATTGATTACAGGGATCTTAATAAAGCAAGCTTGAAAGATGATTTCCCTCTCCCTCACATTGATGTGTTAGTAGACAATGCTGCGGGATTGGGTAGGTGTTCATGTATTGATGGGGCATCAGGGTACAATCAAATCCCAATGGATGAGGAAGACAAGGAGAAAACTACTTTTATCACTCAATGGGGAGTATTTTGCTATCGGGTCATGCCTTTCGGGTTAAAGAATGCTGGAGCCACCTACCAACTCACTATGGTCACATTATTCCACGATATGATGCATAAAGAAATGGAGGTGCATGTGGATGATATGATCATCAAATCCAGGGGAGAAGAGAGTCATGTGCAGGTGATAAGGAAAGTATTCGAGAGACTCAGGAAATATCAACTGAAACTGAACCCTGCCAAGTGCATATTCGGAGCTAGATCTGGGAATTTATTGGGATTCATAGTGAGTGAGAAAGGAATAGAAGTTGATCCAGACAAGGTTCAAGCCATTCAAGAGATGCCATCCCCAAGAACAGAAAAAGAGGTGCGCAGTTTCCTGGGGAAGTTGAACTACATATCGAGATTTATTTCCAATCTCACCGCTAAAGCTGAGCCTATTTTTAGACTACTCCGAAAGAACAACACCACTCAATGGGATTAAGTTTGTCAAAAGGCTTTTGAGAAAATCAAGCAGTACTTGTCAAACCCACCAGTATTGGTTCCACCAGTGGCGAGAAGGCCTTTGATTCTGTATATGGCGGTCCAACAAAGCTCAATGGGATGTGTTTTGGGGCAACATGATGATACCGACCGAAGGGAGAGGGCTATTTATTACCTGAGCAAAAAGTTCAATGAGTGTGAGTCAAGGTACTCTTTCCTAGAGAAGACTTGCTGTGCGTTAGCCTGGACAGCGAATCGCCTCAAGCATTACATGTTGAATCACAAGACATGGCTCATTTCCAGGATGGATCCTATCAAGTATGTATTCGAAAGCCCATTTGTGCAGGGAAGGATAGCCAAGTGGCAGGTCATACTATCTCAATATGACATTGTCTATATGACCCGAAAAGCAGTCAAAGGTAGCGTGATCGCCGATCTCCTGGCAGAAAACCCTATCCAGGATTATGAAGCTCTGGATTTTGAGTTCCCCGACGAGCATGTTAATGAAGTGGACCGTGGAGAAGAAGGACCAGCTGATATATGGGAAATGTATTTCGATGGAGCTGTCAATTTGTCCGGTAATGGAATCGGAGCTGTATTGGTATCCCTGGATGGAAAACACTTTCCGATAGCTATCAAGTTGAGATTCGACTGCACCAACAACGTCGCAGAATATGAAGCTTGTGTAATGGGTCTACAAGTTGCTATCGAAATGAAAGTCAGGAAGTTGGAGGTATATGGAGACTCAGCCCTGATCATTTATCAAGTCAAGGGAGAATGGCAAACTAAGGATCCGAAGCTAATCCCATATCAGAAATACTTACTAGAGCTGATCAAGAAGTTCGAAGAAATCTCTTTCACTCACCTTAGTCGAGACAAGAATCAATTTGCAGACGCCTTAGCTACCCTGGCTGTTATGGCTCAAATGGAAGAAGGGCAGACGACTCAGGTATTAAAGATTAAAGCAAGGAATGAGCCGGTATACTGCTTCATGATCGAAGAAGAACCTGATGGTAAACCTTGGTATCACGACATCTTGCTTTACATCAGAACCAGAGAATTCCCCTCAGGGGCAAGCAAGAACGAAAAGAGGATGATTCAGAGATTAGCATTGGGATACTTCCCCAGTGGAGAAACCCTATACAAAAGGAGCTCCAATGGCGAATTGTTGAGATGTGTGGATGCAAAAGAGGCGAAGAGAATCCTTTTCGAAACTCATGAGGGAAACTGTGCAACCCATGCCAATGGGCATATGATGGCTAAGCAAATCATGCGACGGGGATATTTTGGACTACAATGGAAAAGGATTGCATCGAGTATTTTTGAAAGTGCCATAAGTGTCAAATCTACGCGGATCCGATAAACGTTCCGCCTCACCAATTGTTCAACCTCGTTTCACCATGGCCTTTCGCAATGTGGGGCATCGATGTGATTGGTCCCATCAACCCTAAGGCATCCAATGGGCATAGATTTATCCTGGTAGCAATCGACTATTTTTCTAAATGGGTCAAAGCAACATCATATGCTCACATTACATAGAAAACATTTCTCAAATTCCTCAGAAATAATATCATCTGCCGGCACGGCCTCCCCAATGAAATCGTCACTGACAATGCCAAGAATTTGAACGGTCCGCAGATTCAGAAATTATGTGATCAATACAAAATCCGACATCTCAATTCCTCCCCATACCGCCCCCAGATGAATGGAGCGGTGGAAGCCGCAAACAAAAATCTTAAAAGAATAATCCGGAAAATGACGATCACTTATAGGGATTGGCATGATATGCTCCCCTATGCCCGTCACGCATACCAGACTTCTGTAAGGACCTCAACTGGTGCAACTCCTTACTCGCTGGTTTATGGGATGGAGGCTGTATTACCTATTGAAGTTGAAATTCCTTCCCTAAGGATTCTGAAGGAATCAGGGATTGATGAGTCAGAGTGGATCCAGTCAAGGTTGGATCAATTAAACTTGCTGGACGAGAAGAGGCTAGCAGCAGCATGTCATAGGCAGTTATACCAAAAGAGAATGGCTAGGGCATTTGACAAAAGCGTTCGCCCACGCGAATTCCAACCCGGGGACCTAGTTCTGAAGAAAGTGCTTCCAAATCAAAACGATCCCCGAGGCAAATGGTCACCAACCTACGAGGAACCCTATGTGGTTAAAAAGGCATTTTCTGGTGGGGCCTTGATCTTGACCCACATGGACGGTAAAGAATTTCTAAGACCTGCAAATGCTGACACCGTCAAAAGATACTATGCCTGAAAAAAAAAAAAAAAGAGTAGGGGTGAAAACCCGAAAGGACGCTCCTAGCAAAATGTGTGAAAGAAGGCGAAAACCCTGGAAGGGCGCTTTCTGTAAAATGAGTAAGGGATGAAAACCCGAAAGGGCGTCTTGAAAGAGCAAGCAAAAAAAAAAAACTCTAGGGGTGAAAACCAGAAAGGGCACCCCAAGAGCCAAAAGGGAGAAATAAGGAATGGAGCATGAAACCAAGGATGGAAAGAAACCGTCATGGCATAAGACTTCAGAATACGGGAAATAATGGCAGTTAGGGGACTTCAAAGCTAACTACAAGGAATATGTGAGATTTATCCTTGTACCCTTTTCCTTTGAAACTCTATCTTTGTTTCTAAAACCTTAATAAAGTTATACTTTATTCACTTTGCTTTTATCTTTCCCATATACTCACTCTTCAATATTGTCCTTCTTCAATTTCTTTATTTAATGCGCTAGTAATTAGTTAAAATTTTGCTATAAGATTAGGATTTGAAAATAGATAACCTCACGTACTTTACTATGAGATTTGCAGGGAATGGCCTAAAAAAAAAAAAAAAAAAAAAACTAGAGGTGAAAACCTGGAAGGGCGCTTCTAGTCAAGCGGACGAAAGGAAAGTGAAAACCCGCAAGGGCGCTTTTCGCAAAATAAGAAGAAAGTCAAGAACAAAAAAGGGGCATCCGAAGAAAGGAGGTCGTAGGTCAAGTCTTGTAACTCGTACTCCATTAATCATTGGCATTCGGGATCCTGTTAAGTACACTTCATCGGGAAGAACTTCTCGTGTCAGGATTAGACTTGCTTTGTAAGTTGATTTTAATTTTCAGCATTTAAATTTTCTGCTATCAACCTCTGGTTCATTTAATTTTCAGCATTTAAATTTCCTGCTATCAACCTCTGGTTCCTTGATCGAAGTTGATTTTAATTTTCAGCATTTAAATTTCCTGCTATCAACCTCTGGTTCCTTGATCTAAGTTGATTTTAATTTTCAGCATTTAAATTTCCTGCTATCAACCTCTGGTTCCTTGATCTAAGTTGATTTTAATTTTCAGCATTTAAATTACCTGTTAATCAACCTCTGGTTCCTTGATCTAAGTTGATTTTAATTTTCTGGTATTTTAATTTCCTGTTACCAATCTCAGGGTGCCGACCCAAGTCGATTTTAGTTTCCTGACTTTAATTTCAATTTTTAAATTTTAATCGCCCAAAATTTGGGTCGAAAATCTTTACATAATTCCTACACGGGAAAATTTTTCCCTTCAATAGAAATTATGTAAAGAGGGGCAGCTGTCGACACCACATTTTGGCCGATCCCTGAAATCAAAAGGACTTGGAAATTGATCTTCAACGCCGAATCCACATGTCGTTCAATTAAATTTCCGATCTCTCTTCAAAAAGAATCAAATCCATACTAAGTCCCCATATCAGTTAAAGCCTCGCTGGTCTCTCAAATCAATTACCGAGTTCTTTGGCCAAATCAATCACATTTCCGATCTCTTGTTTGATGAAACCAAATCGACGTCAGATCTTCATGCCACCAGTTTTATTACCGATCTCTCATTTAAAAGTTTGGGAATAATAAAGTAAAGTTTTCGATTTGGTTTAATGATGATCCCGATCTTAAGTTTTGAAGTCAAATTTCCAAATTTTAATCAAGTCCTGTTTAGCGTTGGTTCCCTGCCGATCTCATTCTTATTGTGTTTTCCGACCTCTTACACAGATCAATAATCACTTTAGGTAGTTGTTTTAATATGCTCAGACAATCAAGTGCTTATGCAATTTAGAGATTTTCCGATCACATCCATTCATTAAACAAAAGGGAAACCTTTATTTCATTGAAAATTTGTATAAGTCATTAGGCTGGAGGGTCACCCCCAGCCTGATTTACATTTTGCTCGCTTCCCCTCTCACCCTCAGCCTCATCCTCACTATCCTCACCTTCGTCCTGGGGGGCCAGATCTACCATCCAAGTGAAGTCCTCCTCGGGATATCGCTTCCTGAGCTCGGCCAAGAGATCCCTATGAGCGGTCACATAAGCACCGGCCTCCCGTGTCATCGCCTCTTTTTCTTTTGCTCTGAGCTCCTCAGTGAGGAGAGCAACTTCACCAGCTCGGAGTGCCTGAACTTCTTCAAGAACATGATCTCGCTCGGCCAGAACTTGAGCCTGTTTGGCCAGCTTATCCTCATAGAACTTCATTCGCCCCTCAATTTGTGATATGTAGTTCTGAGCGGATGACAGTTGGGATCGGGGGGAAGCCGCTTCATGACCCATTTTCTCGACCTCCTTACCCAGGCGGTGAGCCTTCTCCCGGACAATGTGCTGGTTCACCAAGCACTCCACGTTCAGGCTCATAGATCTGGTCAGGATGTCATCAAGATTATCCGGAGACAGCCTATCCCAATCTTCCCGAAGACAGGTGGAGGACCCCAAGACCTTAGCAAAACCCGGGTTTTCTCGAACCGTGCGGTTCTTCTCCAGCGAGTGGATCAAGACTTGGGCACAGCGAGAAAGGGACCTTACAGGAGGTTGGGAAGGACCCCCTTCCGCACTCGAAGTGACTGGAGGAGGTGGAGGCGGCTCTTCTTGGCGAGGCAGAGATCGGACCACTTCTATGACCGGCAGTCCCGAGGGTTGAGACGAGCCTCCTTGCATTTCCCCGGGCTCATGCCTGGGTGTCTGCATTTCCTCAGACCGCTTCATCTCCCGTACCTTCCGGGAGATCTCTCTCTTCCGCTTTCGGCCCTCCTTGGGAGCTTCGCCGCTTGCCATACCTGCACAAAGAAGAGGTCAGTGAGATCGCTAAGGTCTAAAGATCTGAGATATAGAAAATAACAATGCCAAGGTTAGAGAGCTGAAGCCCCCGATCTTCACCAGTGATCAACTCCATTGTCCAATGATGCAGTTCGGCAGTCACTGCATCCAAACAAGAGAACTTCTTTTTGCTCGCCTGATCTTTCAGCTCCATCACCATCAGGCCTTCTTTCCTATTCAAGGCGAGGCGCTTCGGAATTAATGGGCCTTGGTGTAGCCAGCTACGAGGGAAGCCCTCAAAGCCGTTCGGAATTTTGCTCCTTAGAATGAAGAAGCGATTCTTCCAATTCTTCAGGGAGGAGGGTAGGTCGGTAAAAAGCCCACAATGCGGCTTCGCCTGGAAGAACCAATACTCGTCGTCCTTTCGATGAGTTAATCTATGCAGTTCGGCGAATACCTTAGCCGTAGGATGGAATCCCTTAGCTCGCCAGAGGCCTCTGAAGGCTACTAGGATTCGCCACGAGTTCGGGTGGACTTGGGCTATGCAAACTTGGTGAAATTTTAAGACTTCCTTGAATAAGTCGTCAAGAGGGAACCGCAGCCCGGCTTTTAGTTGCTCTTCGTATACTATAATCATGTCATTCTCTTCGAAGAAGTGATCAGCTCGGAGACCGCCGTGACACCGGATAAGTTCATACGAATCAGGCTCAATGTTGTACTCCTGGCTGAACGACTGCAGGTCAGTTTCTTGTAAGATTGATGGCAGCTCGTCCATGGGAAGATTCTCTCTCCCTGAAGAAGGTACATGCCTTGATGGTGCTGCTTGCCCCCAAGCTGGAACAGAGACCCTAGAAGGTTCAGGTCGCCCGATCGGTTTAACCACCTCAACTTCGTCTGACGACCATGAAACGTGAACGAAAAGGGGGCTTGCCACTCTCTGACCCTCGGCGCTGCTCATTTTCAAAGGAAATAAAGAATTTAAACTAAAAGAAGGATCAAAACCCTTACCGGAGCTTGATCGGTGTCGGAAGAACTCGAAAAATCGAGAGAATTTTGGAATCGTTTGCGAGATGTTGAAAATGACATAAGGAAACAAATGGCTGACCCATCCCCTATTTGTACCCGTCCGAGCATTTAATGCTCATGGTGTCCCAAGCGGCACATCGGTTAGCGGGATTCGCCAGCCTTTTTCTGACATGTCTCATGAATATTCTGGAGATTCCCTAGGGAGATCGGCTAGTTAGAGATCGGCGATTTGAGATAGATATTTCGAATCACAGATCGGTTAAAGGTCATTCGAATTAAGAGTCGGATCGGATAAATACTTTAGAGATCAGAAAATAACCAAAGCAAAAATAATAATTGACAAAATAAAATTTTATTTCCAAAAGGTCGGATTACATCATTTGGGTGATTTCTAGAGATCGGATTACATTAAAGGTTTGATTACATCATTTGGGCGATCTCTAGAGATCGGATTACATTAAAGGTCTGATTACATCATAAGGGCGATCTTTAGAGATCAGTGGAACATCCTATCTAAAAGGCCCATGTCAAAGCCTAGTCTCATGGCTGAGTCAAAAGATGTGTTTGACCAGGAGACCGGCCGTCGACATCAGACAGATGTGCACCTCAGATGGGGGGACTATGACTCCCATGAGAATGAGAGAGGTCATATTCAATGTTATCGCTAGGAACCGAGCCGCTGTCGGAACACCCAGTGTGGTGAGGAGCCAGATGAATGCCAAGGAGCAATCACCAGTGTCAAGGGGAATATTAGCAGTCTTCTCACCCGAAATCAGTTTGCCCTTTGAATCGGTCAAACGATTCGAGATCGATGAGATCGAGGTCCTCGATCCAGGTCAGTAAATTAGTCCGGTTCTCTCACGGTCATCAAATGAAGTTATCATAATTTCCCGTTCACCAGGATCGTAAATTTTCAGGCAAGGAACAAAGAGGGCAACCGAAAAAAGATCAAAAGCAGTTATCATGTCCGGAATTGTTGCTGGAGCAATTAAAACAGGAAATGTGAGAGGAAAAGAGAAGAAGTTCAAATGCGGGGGGCTTCCCGGTTGAAGGTATATATATAGGAAAAATCCGAGCATTTATTGCTAAGCAGAAAACGAAGCGAACGCCTCGAAAATTGAGGGAAATAAATGCTTTGACTGGACCGAGCCCGATAAAAGGGAAGATCAGAGTAATAGAGATCGGAAGAAGGGAGGCCGGCTTAAAAGATCGAAAAAGGAGCGTGTTAGGAAGATCGGAAGGGAGAGGAGGTCGGGTAGCAAAGAGAATAAGACAACTTCCGCTAACTGTATTCATAATCAGAGCCGAGGTAGTTAAAGCGTTGCAGACGAGATCCGCACCGCATGCCTCAGAATCGCCCACATTACTGACAAGTGCTAGAGTATGTCATGACAGTACTGTACATCCCAATCTCCACCGTTGATCTTACTTGTAAGGACAAGCCCGGAGCCCTTGGATCAAAGAAGAAGACGACAAGACCAGCGCCTTTCACTCCTAGCCCTCGGATTGCCCTTGACAAAGAAAATTTTGGGCCGTCAGATTAGAAGAGAGAAAGGACAAATATTCTGAAAGGAATCTCAGCCGTTCGTTCTAATTCTCTTTAATTCCTGACCTTCCATCTCCCTCACAATGAATCTTGACCCTTCATGAAAAGCACCTAGTCCCTATAAATACCTGCATGAAAACTGTTCAAGGGAAAAAAAAAAGAAAGAGGTAGTTACTATAGTGGAAGAACTCTGAAACTTAATTCAGTTCATTACTCTGCTATTTTTAAGCTTTCATAAGAAAAACTTTTGAAACCAGTTTTTTCTGAAGTGTTTTCTTGCAAAGGGATTTTTTAATACTGGAACTCTCCGTTTTCAGTTCGTTCATTATCCTGTGACGCTCTCACTTTTAGTTCTTTGTTATCTTTATTTCCACTCCCATTGTCTAAGCTCAACTTCATTCAATTCGGTTATTATTTTAACCTGACTGCATTTTAGCGAAGCATCCTTCATTTCAAGGCAAACCTCAGCCCTCAGGCTAATCAACCCGCAGTCCTATTACGTTTTGTGATTCCGTAGTTAGTTCAATAGATTTGACTCCCTACAGGTGAGTGCTTATATCGTTGCTTTATTAAGTGCTCGTTTTATTTTACGTATTTCCTTTCGTTTTTATGTTTTTAATTTTCACCAAGTTTATATTGCGTTAAAGAACACGAAGAAGGTTATTCTCGAGTTTGCTTCTTTGTTAATCAGTCCATTCTTTTGTTAATCTTTGTTACTTCTAAATGTAAGTGCCCTAATCTCGAATAGCATATAAATAGTTGGATAAAATGTAGGTGACTGTCTTTTAAGAGTTTCTTTAAAATAATAAAAGGTCTGAATAATAAGTTAGGAAAATAGTAAAGCCGAATCACTAGAATGACATAAAAGACGGTTGGATAAGACGTCACAAGGTGGAGTAAAACCAAACCTTAGATAAGTAAATGGGACAAATCGGGTATCACTTGCCAAAAGGTGCTGTTGAGGCGACTACCTAGGAGGTCAGTAAAATTCGGTCTGTACCCCCTGTCAAGCCATGGGGTACCAATGAGTCGAAAGAAGTCTTATTCGGGCCTCCGACATCTTTGAATGTTAGAACCCTTAGCCTTAGGCTCTCTCGATATGTAAGATTTCAAGAGGTCGGAAAAGTCCTTATCCGACTCCCATTTAAGTAAAAGAGATCGGAGGAGAGTTCTTATCCGATTCTCAATCCAAAATTTTAACAGATATTTGAAGGAGGTCGAAAAAGCCCTTATCCGATTCTCAACCAAAAATTTTAATAAATATTTAAAAGGAGATCGGAGGAGAGTTCTTATCCGATTCTCAACCAAAAATTTTAATAAATATTTAAAAGGAGATCGGAGGAGAGTTCTTATCCGATTCTCAACCAAAAATTTTAATAAATATTTAAGAGAGATCGGAGGAGAGTTCTTATCCGATTCTCAAATCGAATTCTAACAAATATGCAAAATAACCCCTTAAACAAGACCGGTACGCAATAGCAATTCACTAAGGTTGTCTCATTTACTTATGTATCTGGGTAATCCGAATTGGTGAAAAATCAAATATTCCTTTTTATCAAAAGGATTAACATTTCCATTCGAACCCCCCTAACTATCGATTTTAATTTATAAAGAACGTAAGGTTAAATATGCTCACCCTCATTGAGGGACGAGGTGGGGTGCCTAACACCTTCCCCACCCGTTTACGGACCCCGAACTTAGAATCTCTGTCTTTGAAGTGGTTTCATTTTAATTTATTTTCACAAATGGTTTTCTTTAATTTCCCTCAAAATTAAAGTGGCGACTCCTCACTCTTTCCCACTTCGGTGAGGGTTCGTCCAGGCGACCGCAAAACACCTTGCGACAATCAATAAAAGTCACAAAATAAAGTGCACCACTAAATGACTTTACCCTTAAACGACCATAAACATTTGAATGTACTAGTTTAAGCAAATCCTTTCTCCTAAAAGGAGGATGATGTTTGAAAGAGACCCTTCTCTGCTTCCCAATTAAAAAATGATAACATCCGTCTATCTTTGCACCTTCTAATCTTCAAAGCATATTCTTCTTGGCTAGACAATCAGGCCCTTTTTCATTAATGTGACTCAACCTCTTAGGCCATAATTCTAAAAGATGGTTGCTATCAACTACATTCACAAGATTAGTTAAGATTAAAGCTTGCAACCACTACAAAGTCGAAGACATTTTCCCTCTTGCCACAACAAGTGAACCTTTAGTGAGTTCAATTACTTATCATTGAACATGCCAAAATATCCGTCATCATCAAGTTTATCGGTAGAGATCAAATGCAATGGGATGTTTGGTCCATGTGTGACATCCTTGAACAGTAACTTTGTTCAAGTGTTGGTCTCTAAACAAATAGTTCTAGTGCCCATTACCTTTGATAGTCCATCATTACCCATCTTTAATACCCTAAATCACTTAGAGTATAAGATGTGAAGAATTCCTTCCTTGATGTAACATGAAAGGAAGGACCACTGTCAAATACCTAACTGACTTCATTACTAGCAACATTAACCATGTTTTCACAATAAACAACAGCTAAATCATCTATAGTAGTGGTGTTCACACGATCATTATTATCATCATTTCCCTTCCTTTCTTGCTTGCCTTTGTTAGCTTTGTTCTCTTTTTTCCACTTGAAATAATATTTCTTAATGTGCCCTGTTTTACCATAGTGATGACATTCAAGATTTGTATACCTTAACTTTGATTTGCTCCTGCTTCTGTATCTGTTATTTTGATATTGACTATTGCTTTTACTTCTCCCCCTATTTTCAGTGACGAAAACCTTTGATTGTGATGAAGAAGCTAGAGACTTTCTCATTTCTTCATTTAGGACACCTCCCTTAATAGCTTCCAAGGAGACAACACCATTAGGAGCTAATTAGTATGTGATACATGAAAAGTCTCCTAAGAATCAGGTAGAGTATTAAGCAACCAAACCTCATCATTAAATTTAATGCCCATACTAGAGAACAGATCTATAGTTCCCTTAAAGTCATTCAAGTGGTCAGTTATAGAACTACCTTATCTAAATTTCAACTGAATCATTTTGTTCAACAAAAATAATTTGTTATTACCACTTTTGGAAGTATACAATGTTCCATGCTTATGCCATAAGGTTCTATTATGTTTTTCATTACAAATGATGTTTTAAACATTATCATTAATAAATTGCCAAATAAACCCACACACTTGCTCATGCTCATGCTCATGCTCAAAATCACATTCTTCATCACTTTTAGAATCTGGCTTATGACTAGCAAATATAGGAAAATGTAGTGACTTCACAAATAAAAGGTCTTTAATTTTATTTTTCCATAAGTGATAATTTGTGCCATTCAAGCAAATCATTCTACTTGTATTAACTTCCATTATTCTACACAAGACAATCACTCAAAGAACTAAGCTCTGATACCAGTTTGATAGGAAGTAAATTGAACAACAATTCAAAACAATAAATCCTTTCTACTTGTGTGAACCCACAAAGAATAACAATTAAATACATATTGATGAGAACCCCAATGGACTTGCTAAGGAACCCCTAAGATATTTGATCCAATTCGCCAGAATTCTCACAATTAGATTCTTTTACTTAAAATTACTTAACCTAAAACTAACCTTGTGGTAGAGAACCAAGAAAATAATTCAAATAGGATAATAAAGGATTCAAGACCCAATACCAACTTGTGGTAGAGAACTAAGAATATCAAAGTAATTAATTTTTGAAAGCCAATTAGACTTGTTAAGAAGAAAAATTCAACAAAGAACTATAGAGGAGAAAACTCTCTCAATGTTTAATTGATAATTAAAAACTGTAAAAAAAATTAGAAACATAAGGTATTTATAAGTGGTTGCTAATACATCATAAAACCCTAAAAAAACATCAAAATAATTATAGAAAAAAAGAAAAAAAATCGCTTAAAACATAGGCAATGAAGTTCGCATGCCCAGGGCATGCACCTCACTTATTTTCACTCTTAGGGCATGTAACCCTTGGCAAAACAATCAAAATTGTGGTTTTTTAGCAAAACACTAGGCCATGTTTTCTTCCTTCATCACATGCCCAGGGCATGTTGCCTCTTATAGCCCAAATTTTCATATGCTTTCTTCTTTGAAAATCACACCCATGCCGTGCTAAAGCTCCCCTTGCAAGCCCAAGCTGTGAAAGCTTCGGCCTCTTAAAGAAATTGATGAATTTTGGCCTTTCAGCACTCGAAAAGGTGGGTTTGTTTAGCATTACACTTGGAAACCACCATCCTTGAATACTTGAGCAAGAATCATCCATTTGAGTTCCCTTATCATACTAAACTCTCCATTTTCAGGTTCTTTGCCACAATAAGTTTGAATTAGCCCTTGTAGTGCCCTAGCCCTTGCCCTTATGATTGGTCTTTTGAATACTTCAGTGGCATTGGCTTCATGACCTCTATCATATATGCAGTAAATAATCATAATTATAAGCTATTCAAAGTGCATAATTCAATCATATCAGAATATGACAATTTTTACATGGAGAACTCCTTCAAAGTGAATGATAAGAACAATGAGGCCCTTCTTGGTCCAAATAAAACAGCTCCACTATCACAACAAAAGCTTACAGTAATTACAAACCACCATAAATAATTCTTAACCAAAAATCTCAAAATAATTCAAACAAATTAATAAGAAAAAATAAGATTATGGAGAGAATTCACTAAAATGCAGTAGTTGTCCATACAAATTGACCACGTTCTAGTTGTCAAAACACGATCTCCACTGTTAAATTAAAAAACAATATGTCCCCACTAGTTTGTGGGGGAAATCAATGAAAAATAGCTACTATTCAAGTGATTAAAATCAAAAGAAGCAGAACTTCAAATGAGATCTTCACTGTTAATAATGAAGAACAGATGTAGGATCTTGTAGACCAAGTTTTAGCTTGATCCAATGATAAACAAGCTCCTAAAGCTCATAAGGGTGTGCTCTCTACCTTACAAAAAATTCTACACTTTGCTCTCATTTTTCTAATGTGTTATGCAGAAAAAAAGAGAATTATGGTTGCATAAAATAGTGTAGTAGTAGCCCTAATGGGCCAAAATAAATGGGCTTTAACAAAATTTGTGTTCTCCACATAGGAGGGAACCCAAGGCCCAACACCTTTCTACAACAAACTTTCTAGCGTTCCTCACAATCATTAGATCAGTTTGGTCTCCTTTATGTGAGTTGTTCAAGGTTTCTAAGTTTGAAATTCCAACACTCTTATATCTTGTGTTGCCTTATAGTTTAGGATATATTCATAATTGTCCCCTTCCTTATGCAAGGAATAGAAATTGATTTTTGTTTTATTATTTTTTTTTTATGTTTTCCCTAAATTCCATGCCATAAGGTATGTTCAAGATATGCCATTATTGAGATAGTTATTTTTTTGTGCTGATTTCAAATTCTTAATATCTTGAGGCAATTAATTGGGTTATTGACAAATGAGTTTTACATATATCAATTTTTACTTTTCCCTTATTGTACTACTTAGATTTAGAAAATTTATAGGTCTTTTTAGTTTCTAATTCTCTTGGCATTTACAGTTTGTTTGGTTGATTTTTTTTTCTTTGTCTTAGAACTGAATATTGGAAAAGGGGAATAGAATCTACAATGCTAATTATTTGAATTGAGTTTATTAAAAAAAATGTTAATGTTAGGAGTGCCCCTTTTACTTTTGCTACTGAGTTCCTTAATGGTGATACTTTGGTGTTTTAGTTTGATCTCAATTTTAAGAAAATTATCATTTTGCTTCACTCTTCTATAATTCAATTTGGATGTGTATTTGTGTTTTCATCTTGGTTGTAATTTGTTTTACCTATAGTCTCTGACAATTATTATTTAATTCATCTTAATTAGTATTCTAGTTGATAAATATTTTAGTCTTACTATCTTTGTTAACATGCTTGGGTTATTAATGGATGGTGTTCAATTTGATTAAGGAATGAAATTTTTGTTTGTATTTAAAATAATAATGTGAGTCAATATATTTCATTTTTTTTTAGGAACTTTAATTATTGAAATTACGAGTCATGAGAATTTCATCTAGTTAAGGGCTGGTAGCTTAATATGTTGAATTGTTTCTGTTCTAAATATTAATGTAGGGAATCTTCTATCTAAAGTTTTAAATAGAATGGTTATGTGATAAGTGGAACTATCTTTAGAGCATGTTCAGGACACCTTCTTATCTTATTAGATCCCACAAATCGAGAACCCTTGCCCTCATTAAATGCAAAGATAAGCCATAGCCTAACAAAGTTAACCCTCTTGCTATGCCCATACATCTTTGAGACTCAATTGAACTGCCCAAGAAGAGTTTATACCTTAATAAGGGAAAATCTTCCCTTTCAATCCTCTTCACCATAACTCTAGTGCTAGATAAGAACCCACTTCATATTAAATCATTGCTCATACTAGAAAAACCATGGGAGAAGATTCAGAGCAAACAATTAATACAGTGGCACGTCCTAAGTCATAATGCTAGTTGGGAAACTTCAAACTAAGTATGGAACTTGTTTCCAATCAACTTTTAGTAATTTCCATTGAAAAGAATTATGTTCCAAAGTGAGCAGGCCTTAAAAGGTACCACCAGTGTTTATTGGACCCATTAACCATCTCCTTTATGGCCCCACATAAAGACCACACAACTTAGATAACTTGTAAGAGGCCTTTCTAAAAAAATATAGCACAATTCCATATGGAGAAGCCCTTATTTCTAGACCCATATCTCTTTGAATCTAAGCCTCTGGATTTCTTGGTTCACTTGGCTTACAGTCTTAAAAGACCAAAAGTTATTCTTTAGAGCAAATTGACCAGATTTGGGGTATGGACATTCACAAAAGCAAATCCTAAAGCGCAGGCCTAGACATTCAGGAAGAATAAGTCTTTGTATGTGCAGAGACAAGAAAAACCCAAGAAGAGCACCAAATTACTAAGTTTAATAGTTTGTGTTGTTAGAAACAAAGTAATATTCCTAACTTGAAACTCAAATGGAAGAGAAGAGCTCAAGACTTGGCACAATGGTTGAATTCTATTGAAGAGAAGAAGGGAGCATATATTTGAGTACATTAGATCACACAGGGGAGAATAGTGGGCAATAAAATGTTGGTGATATTAAAGAAATTGTATCTAAGGCTATGATGGCTAGCCAAAAGCCACCATATGAGCCATGACCACCATTGCCTTAAACTGTCAGGAATTGGGCAATCCCTAGCAATTAGAGCTATTAGGGAGCTGATTTTGAAATATTGCCCTGCCGTAATATATCTTGTGGAAACAAAGAATAAAAGGGAGAAGCTGGAAAGTATTCAAAGAAGGAAAGGATTTCTGAAGGCTCAGCTAAGTAGCCCAACCCATGAAACCAAAGTAGAGGGCCCATAAAACATAACTCTAGAATTTGTATTTATATATATATGTGTGTGTGTAAAAAAAGGAAAAAAAAAAAAAGAAGATAGAACATAACAGGGCAGTCGGGTAGTAGAACAGGGGAGGAGAAATTCACACACTCCATAGCCAAATTTCACTTTGATCCCTCCATCTTCAACCCAAACTTCTTCCTCATCCTTTCTTTTACATCCAAATCACTCAATTACACCCATAAATCCATAAAAACCTTAGCTAAAACTCATTTCTTCCCACAATAGCACAGATTAAGTTTTAATAGGTAAGTTCTTCTTCCTCTTTTTCTTGTGAAATATTAAGCCTAAATTAACTTCCTTTATTATTTAATTATGATTTCTATGGAAACAGAAATTGAGGGAAGCAAGTTTAGGATAAAGATTTGTGGTAAAGTTGATATTAAAGTAAGGGTTTCTATGGATTAATTTCAAGGAAATTCATAGCTGTAATATATATACATATATATTAGGTACTTTTAAGAGGTGAATATCAAGTATTAGTTTTAAATTATGAGAATTTAATTTAGGTTCTTTAAGTCCTAAATATTTGGTTGAGACTAAAGAAATTTCATATATATGTCCTAGGATTTGCTGAGTAAGCTTAACATTAATTTTAATTCCAATTTAGGTATGTTATTTTAAGAATGAGTTAAGGGATTGAAGTTATTATTATTATGTTGCTAAATTCTATTTTAAAGAATAGAATTGGTCGGAATTATAAGGGAAGTGAAGAGAAATATTATGAATGAGTAAATTTGGGATGGATGGTCAAGCTACTAATGGTTTGATAATTGTTGGGTATATTAAATCTTAACTAGAAACATGCAAGAAATTTAGCATGTTGTGTACATAGATAAAAAATAGAGTTAAATATTCTATCTTTAGTATCATTGGAAGTTATAAGCTAGTGGAAAATTTCAAGTGTTGTTAGAAATAGGAAAATTTGTGAGTGGAGGGATGGATTTAAGTTTTATATCTTAATTGCTAGGTAGATAATGAAGTGATTAAAGTATGATGTGGTTATTGTGGAGCTATTGATGGAGATTAATTGTAATTAAATTAGCAGGAATTTGATGTAGTAAAGGGAAGAAATTTTAGCATGAAATGCTAAAGGAGAAAGAAGTATATATCAAATGGAGAAGAAGAAATAAATGGAAAAAATATGGAATTTATTATATAATTTAGTGTAGGACACAGATGGACATTTTCAATTATTTGTGAATGTGTTGTGGCTTGTGAAGAATTGGTTGAGTTCTTGGAATTTTGGAAGATGTCCAATTTATACCAAAATGTTGATGAATTTTTTTTTGAATTTTAGATAAATAAATCATTCATTTCACCCTTACCTTTTTCATCTTCAGGATTTAAAAATTCCTTTTCTTAATGTATTACTTTTCCCTACACTTTTAGGAGATGACCCAGCTCCTGTTGTAGATACTAGGGGTGCTCCAGCAGTCTAGGCTTCATTAGTCTTCTGTACAGGTGAGTGGATAAATATTTAACACTATTAATTTTTATTCAATGTATATTTATTATGTTATTTTTCTTTATGCAAAAATGGAAATGGATAATGGTAATTATGTGTTTATTTATTAAATGAAATGAGATTTAGAAGCACAGCTGAATAAATTACCAAATACACTAAATATATGCACCGAATAGATAGCACCTCGATGACGGGTGATACAATTTCAGCTCAGCTTATATTTATAAAACTGTCTTTGGGACAGCGCTTGATACAACGCTTGATATACATATAGCCTTTAGGGTGTATATCAGGTGGTCTCCCTTTGGGAGTAGCTCTGCACATGTGTATGACCAGCATATTAATTACTCTTGGGTTGTTAGTAGTGTCATCATAGAGCCCATGATGCCAGCATTGCTCTTAGGTTGCCAGAGTTTATTATATGCACCTGAGATGCTAGTATTATCTATAAGAAGCATATTGTGAGTGTAAGAAAATATTATTGATTTTATGATTATTAGCAAAGTTATTTCTGCAATATTTTTTTTACGGCATGAAATTTTATTTTTTCTCAGTTATGAATTACAGCAAATGATATTTATTCAGCTGACATATGTTAGTATAGCACCTGGTACTATTAAATATCAAAACCTTGTCTATTCTCTCTTTGTTATTTATTTTTTCGCTCATTGATTAGTTGTACTCACCTCTTATATTTTAAAAGTTTAGATTCTTTTTGGTGATCCTTCTATCAGTAGTCCTCATTTGTTAGCATCATCCTTTTTACCACTGGATTCCTATTGTAATTTTTTATCATTTTTTATTACTGTATATATTATCTATGTGTTTAGGCTGCTACCCACCTAAAGTCTGTGTTTGTATATTTTTTTGGTTCTCATGGAGGAAAAAAAAACTCATGTGTCTATGAAGATGATATATCTATTTGGCATGGAGCCATTTTATGTGTACATGAATATATTTACATATTCTTCTAGGTTTTCAGCAGATTTCATATGTCCAATTAGATATATTTTAGGGGAAACTCTGTTAGTTTTTCCTTATCACATTTGCCTCTATAGGGTGGAAGGCAGATGTGACAATTTCATTAGGTGTATTATGTTAACCCTTCAAGTATGATGGGTGGGCTAGCTATTTGGTGGCTAGATGAAATAAGTTTAGTTGTGAATAGGTTTTGTAACAATTTTGTCAATGCTAAGGTTAGTATTGCTGTTGAGAGGCAATACCAGCACATGACTTTGTTTTTCGGTGGCTTGAAATTTTTAGATATGTTTTTCATGGGTCCGAATTGTGAGCCGACTCAAAAGTTTCGCATTTGCAATCCGATTGGGATAAAAAGTGAGATCTGTGGTGGTAGAGGAGGGCATTGGTCGATAGGGTTTGAGAGATATTATAATATTCTACCCTTTGCGGTAGAGTTGTGAGATATTCTGGAAACACACTGGGGTTAGGGTTTGAGAGTTCTAATTGATTGTATCTTTCTCTTTTCATCATAGTGAAACTTTTTCTCTTGTCTTGCCCATGGATGTAGACCTTAGGTTGAACCATGTTAAATTTATGTTATTCTTCTTCTCTTTTCAATACCGTGTGATTGTGCGATTTGTGTGCGTGCCTTAGATTTGTGTGCTTATTATAACAAACTGGTATTAGAGCTTTGTGCGCAAAACCTAGAGTTTACAGATGGCGTCATCTTCAATGAAGTATGAGATGGAGAAGTTTGATGGTGGATCCAGTTTCAGTCTATGAAAGATTAAAATTAAATCTTCCTTGATCCTATAAGGTCTATGGAAGGCAATCAAGGATAACTTTCTAGAAGGTATGAAATAGGTAGAGAAGACTGATCTAAAGAAGAGAGCCTTGAGTGCTATTTTTATGAACGTAACTAATAATGTCCTATAGGAGATTGCTGGTGAAAGCTTAGCATCTGCTGCATGGAAGAAATTAGAGGAGTTGTACTCTGCCAAATCACTGACCAACCGCTTGTATCTGTAGAAAAGACTTTACAATCAGAGAATCACTTCCAAGAGCGGTGCCAAGTACTTCATGACCTTGATTGATGATTACTTTCGGATGGTGTGGGTGTATTTTCTGAAAACAAAAGATGAGGCATTTTTAACCTTTGTAAAGTGGAAGATAATGATTGAGAAGCAGACAGAAAAAAAGGTCAAGTCACTTCCAAGAGCGGTGCTAAGTACTTCATGACCTTGATTGATGATTACTCTCGGATGGTGTGGGTGTATTTTCTGAAAACAAAAGATGAGGCATTTTTAACCTTTGTAAAGTGGAAGATAATGATTGAGAAGCAGACAGAAAAAAAGGTCAAGCGTCTTAGAATTGATAACGGGTTGGAATTTTCCAATCATGAGTTCAATGCATTCTGTAGCAATGAAGGTATAGTGAGACATCACACTTGTACAAGGACACCACAACAAAATGGTATTGTAGAACGTATGAATAGAACACTTTGTGACAAAGCACGAAGCATGCTCTCACATTCAAGATTAGTAAAGGATTTTCGGGCTGAAGCAATTAATACAACATATTTCTTGGTTAATAGATCTCCATCTATAACTTTTGAGTGCAAAACTCCTTTTGAGAACTGGTCTGATTCATCTGCTGATTACTCTCAGCTGAGAGTATTTGGTTGCCCTACTTATGCTCATGTGAGAGATGGTAAGCTTGAGCTGAGGGCAAGAAAATGCATATTTCTAGGGTATGCATCTGGAGTGAAAGGCTACAGGTTGTGGTGCAATGATCCAAAGTCTCCAGGATTAATTATCAGTAGGGATGTGACATTTAATGAGTCTACTTCATTGGATAGTCAGAAAGAGAAGTCAATAGCAGAATCAGATCACAGTGTCAGAGAATAAGTGGAGCTTGATATTGATACTTCAATAGTTTAGTCCAGTGATTTAGAGGACGAGGTGCAAGATCTTGATCAATAAGAGGATGCACCTGAGCAACAGCAACATGAACCATATAGCATTGCAATTGGTAGAGAGAGAAGACAGATTAGACCACCACAGAGATATACATATGTAGATCTAGTTGCTTTTGCCTTGTCAATTGCTGAAACCGTTGATGTGCATGAACCCAGCAATTATAGAAAAACTATTTCTTGTTCAGATGCAGATCAGTGGGTCGATGCTATGAGTGAAGAAATTGAATCTCTTCATAAAAATCAAACTTGGGAGCTTGTAACATTGCCTAAGAGATAAAAAGTGGTAGGTTGCAAATGGGTGTTTAAGAAAAAGGAAAGCACTCCAGGGGTTGAAGCACCTCGATATAAGGCACGGTTGGTAGCAAAAGGCTTTACTCAAAGGGAGGGGATTGACTTTAATGAAGTGTTTTCTCCAGTTGTGAAGCACAGTTCTATCAGAGTCTCACTTGCTATGGTTGCCCTTTATAATCTAGAGCTTGAGCAACTAGATGTGAAGACAACATTTTTGCATAGTGAGTTGGAGGAGCAAATTTATATGAGTCAGCCTGAGGGATTTGTCATTCCAGGTATGAAAAACAGTGTTTGCTTACTTAAGAAATCTTTATATGGTCTGAAACAGTCTCCTAGACAGTGGTACAAAAGATTTGATACATTCATGGTTCATAATGGCTTTAATCATAGTTCATATGACAGTTGTGTATATCATAAAAAGCTTTCAGATCATTCCTTTGTTTATTTGCTGTTGTATGTGGATGACATGCTTATTATTGCTAAAAGCATGTCACAAATTAACATTCTGAAAAAGCAGTTGAGTTATGAGTTTTAGATGAAAGATTTGGGTGCTGCAAAGAAGATATTGGGAATGGAAATTACTAGGGATAGAAGTGTTGGGAAGCTTTTCTTATCTCAATAGGCCCATGTTGAGAAAGTGCTTACGCTTTTCAACATGAATAATACTAAGCCTGTGACTGTTCCATTTGCTGCCCATTTCAAGTTATCTGTAGACATGTCACCCAAAACAGATGAGGAGAGGGAGCACATGTCCAGTGTTCCCTATTTGAGTGTTGTTGGTAGCATCATGTATGCTATGGTAGCACCCGACCTGACATTTCACATGTAGTTAGTGTTGTGAGTAGATACATGGCGTGTCCTAGAAAAGAGCATTGGCAGGCAGTGAAATGGATTTTGAAGCATTTGAAGGGTACTACAGATGTTGGTCTGACATTTAACAGGGCCAAGATGAGTAATTTAGTTGTTGGCTATGTGGATTTAAATTTTGCAGGGGACTTAGACAAGAGGAGATCTTTGGCAAGTTTTTTGTTTACTCTTTCTGGAAGTGCTATCAGTTGGAAGGCAACAATGCAAGCTGCAGTTGCTTTGTCTACCACAGAGGCTGAATATATAGCCTTAGCAGAGGTAGTAAAGGAAGCTTTATGGTTACAAGGTTTGGTGGGTGATCTTGGGTTGATGCAGAATAAGGCAACAATGTTTTGTGATTGCCAGAGTGTAATACATCTCACAAAGAATTAGATGTATCATGAGCGAACTAAGCACATTGATGTCATATATCACTTCATTCGGGACATTGTATCTCAGGGGACTATAGTTGTGCAGAAAGTCTCTACACATAATAATCCAGTAGATATGATGACCAAGGGAGATCCAGTCAGCAAGTTTAGGCATTGCCTAGAATTGGTCGGTATTTGTAGTATTCAGTAGTGCTCTTGCGAGGGCATATGACAAGACAGAGTGTTTGTGGTTATTTTGTTGATGATTGAGAGAATTCAAGCCAAGGGGAAGAATTGTTATTTTTTGTGGCTTGAAATTTTTGGATATGTTTTTCATAGGTCCGAATTGTAACCCGACCCAAAAGTTTCGCGTTTGCGACCCGATTAGGATAAAAAGTGAGATCTATGGTGATAGCGGAGGGCATGCTCCCGCGGTATGGACTAGTATAAATACTGTTATATTCTACCCTTTGCTGTAGAGTTATGAGATATTCGAGAAACACATTGGGGCTAGGGTTTGAGAGTTTTGATTGGTTGTATCTTGCTCTTTTCATTATAGTGAAACTTTTTTTCTTGTCTTGCCCGTGGACGTAGACCTTACGGTTAAACCATGTTAAATCCTGTGTTATTCTTCTTCTCTTTTCAATACTGTGTGATTGTGCGGTTTGTGTGTGTGCCTTAGATTTGCGTGCTCGTTATATATGGTTGTCCAAATAGGGCAGCTAGGAGTGATCTTTGGGATGAAATAAAATGCTTAAAGTCAGTCTCTATGGATTTATGGCCTTGTTTAGGGGATTCAAATGCAGCGCTTTTCTCAAGATGAAAAATAAAGGGGTAGTAAAGTTAGAATTCCTCATACTCAGGTTTCTCAGATTTCATGCAGGAATGTGCTCTAATGGATCTTAAATTCAAGGGTCCTCTTTTCACTTAGTTAAATAAAAACTTTAGGCAACCAGCGGTTATGGAAAAATTGATCGTGCTTTGGCATTAGTGGAGCTGAAAGAGATATTTCTAAAAGCTGTTGTATATCATGAGGCTCTATAGGTCTGATCATTGCCCCTTGATTCCATGTTTGGGACTTATCTATCCAAGCCAACTTTTCTTTTTCATTTTGAGCAAAAATGGTTATTACACCAGGATTGTAATTCTCTTATTGCTAATGCTTGGAATAAGTCTTGGGCAGGATCTCCTTAATTCACTGTTGTTCAGAAGTTAAAGTGTTGTGGAACGAACTTGAGCAGATGGAATAGGAAGCTTTTTCGGGGAGAGAAAAATGAAATTCTTTAGTTCCAGAATCAACTAGAGAAAGTTTATGAAGATCCATCCGATGCCAAAAATAGAGATAAGGAGCAAAGAATTCTTGAAAGGCTTAATGTTCTTTGGAAAAGAGAAGAAGCTCATTGGTATCAACGCTCCCATTCAAACTGGTTGCTAGAGTGAGATTGAAACCTTCAGTTTTCCCATATGACAACAATTTAGAGAAGAATGAGGAACAGCATCTTGAAGCTGGAAACTCAAAATGGAGATTGGATTGAATCAGAGGCTAACATTCAATGGGAGATTCCTAACTATTTTTAAAGAGTTTATTCTAGAAGCAAAAAATCTAGTTGCTTGCTTCCTTATATTGTAACGCAAGAGATTAATGACTTGCTTAATGCTCTGATCATTGATGAGGAGATCAAAAGAGTAGTGATTCATCTTAGAGGTTTGAAAGCTCCAGACCCAGATGGCTTTCTAGGCGTCTTCTATCGAAATAGCTGGGATGTTGTAGGCTTGGAAGTTTGTAATGCTTTTTGTATCTTTTATGTTAGTGGCTTTTTTATAGAGATATTAATCAAACAAATGTTATGCTTATTCCTAAGAATAAAAGCTCTACTTTTATTTATCAATTCAGGCCTAAAAGCTTGTGCAACTTCTCGTATAAGGTTATGCTAAAGCTTAGATTTGTTGTAGTGATTTTAAATAAATGAAAATATTCTAAAATCAAGAAATAAAGATATTCTAAATTAATTAAAGTTAATTTATATTTTTATGTTAAATAACATGTAATAAATATAAATAATGTGCACGCATGTTAAAAAAACTAATAATAATAAGTGTAAGAAACATAAAATAAAATAAATAAAAAGAAAAATAATTAATAAGAATGGTTTTGCACAATTCTAATAAAGAAGTTGGAAGGGTGAACTTAGAAAGAGACAGCATGTGGTCTGTTAGAAGGAGCAGAATAAATAATAAAAACAAACTAAATGAAATGTTGATAAAAATATAGAGATTAAAATATAAATATAAAATATTAAGATATTAAAATTAAATAATATAAAAAATATGAAAGAAATTTACATAAAAGTGCAAGAGTTGAAATAAAAATAAAAATATTGAAGGCCAAATAATTTTTTTTTAAAAAAAATACACTAAAATTTATAGATAAAATTTTAGTTTTAAAAATTTTTAGAGGTACAAACAATAATTTTTTAAAAATATATTAAAATTTATGACTAAAATTTTAATTTTAAAAACTTTGAGGTGAGGAGGAGGGGGAGGAGGAGGGGAGTCAAGGCCCTTAATCCACCACCTAATTTCGTCCCTGCATGTTAGGACGAAGTAGAACATGCTAGATGGAGCAAAAATAGAATCCATGCACGTTCTTTTTTTTTTTAGGACATTTTTTTTTATGTGCATGCATGCTTTACTTATAAAATGTTGCTTCTTTTCTAGACACCCTCAAGACTAAAAATTAATTATGCTTCAAGTAGGGGTTTGTTCAAGTTTTGAATTAAATTGGGATTGATCGATTCAAATCTGAAATCAGCAATTGAATCAAATTTTAAGGGTTTATATTAGAACTGAACTGATTATATAGGTCAATTTTGATTCTCTCCTTAAGTTTTGAATTAGAATTCAAATTATTGATTTTGGCTCTAGCCAATTCAAATTAGATTGAAAAAAAAAAAAGGCAACACCTTTAGAGAGAGTCATATGGATTAAACCATTTTGAGTTTAGATTGAAATTGATTAGAACTGGACTAGTCCTGTCTATCTGAATTGTGGATTCTAATATGAAACCAACTCAAATCCAACCCATGATAAGGCTTAGTGGAATACCTAGGGCAAGGAATGTACTTGGGTAGGCATCTATACATAATTGCAAGTGGCAACATAGCTAGAAATGTTATCAATGAGAAGAGTAAGTTTAGCCATGTGAAGTGAGATTTAAGGCACAAATCCCCACTGTTAATATGCCAGGGATTAACAATTTCCACTTCAGTTCCAATCGTTTGTGGCAAATTATACGACTATTAAGCTCTGTTTGTTTTGAGAAAAATATTAAAAATTATCTTTTTTTTTTTTTTTTGCATTTTTCAGTGTTTGAGGCATTTAAGAAAAGGTTAACATAATTTTTTTTGATAAAAAAGAAAATTAGACTATTTTTAAGGAAAATAACTTCCTATTTTCAAAGAGGACATCATTTATGGACTTTGACAATATTATTAAAAAATGAAAATACCTATTACATTAAAAAAAACATATCATTGGTTCAACATTAAAACTAGAAAATAGAAAATATTTTTATGAAAAAATTTTCTTAGAAATTATTTTTCGTAAAAAGTATTTAACAAATGGAGCCTACGATTATGATTGATTAGTAAATTTATATCTATGAGATATCACTCTAATCATAAGTTTGCCAAATCCCAACTCCAAGGTTGGTTTTATTGGCAGAAAGGTTTACTTTTTATATTGTTTTCTTAATAGATTAAATTACTAAAAATTGATATTTTTATTTAACATACAAAGCACATAAACACTTCATTTGAAGTTGAAGTTGTGAGGTCAAAAATAATATATATATTTTTAAATTATTTTAACATTATTTAACTTTTACCTTTTTTTATTTTATATTTAAAATATATTAAATTTAACTTTAAACTAAATTTTAATATAATTTAATAAATATATAACAATACCAAATATATCAAAAGTCACAGGATCAAATATGCTAGAATAACTGAATAGTAAAGCACCAGCCACCAGCATCAATGGCAGAATTTTGCAATTAAGCTCCAAGAAGTAGGTTATAGCAAATAGCTTAAGCTAGCCATAATTCTGTGAATTGCAGTTAAGCAGTAGATTCTTCGCATTCAAGCCGTGAGGCTAGAGGATTAACTATGGGATAAGAGGGGAAGTTCAGCTGTGGGTAACAGGGAGGCGATTTGCGAATAGGAGAAGCTTTGGTTTAGAGATCTCAGAGTGAAAAAAAAAAAAAAAACAGAGATTTAGGATTATAATACATATTTACCTGCGTTCAAAGTGGGACAATTTTTTCAAAATGGTTGTAAGGATAGCATGGAATAAAATGGTTCAGTTTCGATTTAGTTATTTCTGTTTTTTACTGAAATAATGAAACTTAAAAATAAAATTTTTAAAAAATATTAATCAAAACTAAAGCAATTAATTAAAAACCCAAATAAAAAACTAAACTAAATCAGTTCGATTTTCAGTTAAAACTGATTTATGCTCACTCTAGCAAGGATAATTTATTTAAGTCATTTCTTATTTGTTCTGCTAGGAAACTTAATAGAATAGATTAGAGTGGTATTTTTTTTAATATAAATTAAAGTTAACTATATTATTTTAACAAATTGAAATTAAATAACTAAAGCAAAAGAACTCCCAAAATTAAGGGAGTATTGATAAAATTTACCTGCCAAGGGGGACTAACAGAAGAAAGAAGTTAGGGGTAATGATCTTGGAAAATTAGATTAAATTGCAAAGAAGCTGTAAATGGACACATAAGAGGAGGTTTCTTCTTCGTTTCCTACTCTAACATCTGCCTTTGAAATTGAACAGTACTAATGTTCCTATCGAAATTTCAAGAACCAAAGTCTACGTAGTGAGTAATTATATAGTGAAATATTGATACCATGTAAGCACATTATATGAAATGGTAAAGCAATAGAAAATGGATAAATATACAAATATAGTTATTGAAATTAGAAAAAAAATACAATTTAATAGTTATAGTTTATTGGGACCCACTATACATGCATGTTTGTTCATGGTTGGTTTATCATTCCATGAAAGCTATCTAGCTTACATGGAGTAATTGATGTAATGTATAATTTATCCAAGCTTTGGGCTAAAAAAAATGTTATACAACACAAAACAAGTAAAGCCGTTGTCCTATCTATTCATGTCCTATAATAGAGTAATTATATAGTGAAACTGTGATTTCATATGGATAATCTACATAGAATGATAAATCAATTAGATATTAACGACTATTAAAAATTGTAGAGTAATTTTTTATCTTTTAAGAAATTATATAATGCATCTATGATTCCATTTTTTTTCTTTTGAAAAATTATATAATGCATCTATGATTCCATGTAGGCTATCTAGAATGACAATTAATCCAATTAACGTTATACACATATATTTAAGTGGGTCCCACATAAATGTAACCACCATGCAATTTTTTTCCAATTGATTTTAAGAATCGTAATTGCTTATTTGTTAATTTTGCAGTGGCTTGAAATTCCACGTAACTTGCTTACATGGAATCACTATTGCACTATAAAATTATGTTTTTTTTAAACGCACTATTAGGCAGTTATTAGTTAATGGGACCATTTATATACACTTTATTCATCTCCAATTTATAATTTCTCCCTATAATAAGACTTAAGAGTATAAAGTAATTAAAGGTGCAGAGGCGAATGTAGGATTACATTTAAGGCGGCGGCCAAAATTTAAGTATTTCTATAATTATTATAATTAAGAGAAATTTATAAATTACAAGAGAAATTTATAAATTACACTTTTATCAAACAATAATCAACTATCAATTTTTTTATATAAATCATATATTTTATTAATTTTAAATAACCAGGAAAAACTTAACAAAGAAGGCCCATACTATACCCAGGTCAGTAGACCTATCTCATATACCTAACCTATAACCTAAAATGTTAAGTGAAAAAGCCTGGATAAAAAATAAGACATAAAAAATTCAAAGGCGTCTTCCAAAATATAACATATCAAAAAAGATCACATCACTCTTTCAAATCACGAAAATCACCCATAAGTAAATTTATAGTAAATTTTTTAGCAATTTCTTTTTCAAAATATAGCAGCAAACAATCAGAGAGGAAGTTTGTAACACCCTAGGCAAATCCCACATCGGCAAAACACGGGAGAGATGCTGGGTTTATAAGTTGATGGTTCGTAACCCCTAGTGACGCGTTTTAAAACCGTGAGGGCTTCGGCCCAGAGTAGACAATATCACTAGTGGGCCGGGCCGTTATATTTATGGTATCAGAGCCGCTCCGCGTGCAACCTTGAACGATGGTGGGACAAACCTCAGCGAGGACGCTGAGTCTCATAAGGGGGGTGGATTATAACACCCTAGGCAAATCCCACATCGACAAAACACGGGAGAGATGCTGAGTTTATAAGTTGGAGGTTCGTAACCCCTATTGACGCATTTTAAAAGCGGAGCACCCTATCTTGTCTTGTCATGTCTATCGTAAATTTTAATGTCATTTAAGTCAAGTAATTTATGTGTAGAATTTTTTTTTTTTTATATCTTATTTCTGTGGAGACCCAGACAGAGCCTCCCCTGTTTTATTAGCATCTAACTGGTTCCACTAATCACCTGTTAACATGTCCATATTCATTTCACATATTTCCATATCATATACTCTTGTATCATATCATTTACAATTATTTATGAGATCTAAAAATGAAGTATCATCTATTGCATTCATATAGAAATTCATAGATAATAAATTACAAGTTTTCATTTCAATCTCAAAGTTTAATTACAAGTCCAAAATGAAATACATCATGACTAAACATAATGAACCAAAATACTAGTCTATACATGGGCCCTACCAAAATACAAAAGACTGATGAGGTGACTCTAGTCGGTGACAGATCTGATCGGAACTCTGTCCGAATACTACTGTGGCGGCTGCTGATCTTCAGTACCTACGCGATGGAAATCCAACGCGCTAAGCATAATGCTTAGTGGTGCATAATTTATAATAACAATAATTAAACAATTAAATTAATATCTGCAAATCATAATTTATGGGTCTTTTACATTTTTATTGCTCTTTGGAAACAATTAACATTATTGGGATCTTTCGTGTTTACTTATTGTATATTCAGTATTAATTGATTATTATTAATGCCCAATAAACCTATAACAAATTATAAAAGCTGGATACACGGAAGTATACGGGTTAGACAGCCATATGTCTACCCTGTATACATCTGTCAGGCACGAGGCCAGCTGTCAGGCTTGTAAAGCCAGAAATAAAGTAGGCACAATGGCCAGTAAGTAGGCATATAGCCTGTAGAACAATCATACTAGACATATATTGTCAGTTCATGATTTGCTCTGTAAGCAGTACTGCTATTTGTGGTCCCTAATTGGTATACCAATTTATCTAAACTAAATAAATAAGTCTAGGTATACTATGGGCAATTAAACATTTTTAATTATTTTAGCACTATTCACTGTTACTATTTTCTGGTACTGTTCATTGGTACTATTAATTTCATATTAATGGGACATTAGTCCCAATTTACATATTCATATCATTTTTAATATTTAATTATCCTTATGAGTACTTTAATTATCCTATATAGCATTTTTCCCATGAACCTTTCTTTAGGTTCATGTTGATGTGTTATCTTTATCTAGGAATTTGACTAGGTTAGGATGTCTATTTAGTCACACTTCCTTCATCACAATTGCTCTTCTATGTTTAAACTTGAATTTCAGTTTTTGAATCACTGAATTTGGGGTTATACAACTCAACTTATGGTCAAAATACCATAACTGGTCCGTTTGCCTCTAAGCTGTCCATAATTTACAATTCCTGGTCAATAAACTTTGACTAGTTATTTGATCATTTTATGGTCATTTTTAGACTTAGGTTCCTTCACAAGATATGTTCCTCTATGTCTTAGGGACTCCCAGATACAATTTCATAATTTTTCAAGCTTGGTATGGTGAGTTATGGTCAATGTATTAACCTGGACTCTCAGTCCTATAAGGGCAAAAACTAACTTCAGGGCAGTATGTTTGACCCTCTTTTTAGGGTCTTTACACTTGGAATTTGGCAAAGGTGTCTAAATCAATGTTGTAGCCCTAAGTATCAAGTTTCCAGATCATATTGGCACATCTCAAATGGAATTTCCTAGTGGGAGTTATGGCCAAATGAACACACGGGTATCAAATGGCATTCTGGGTTCAACTTAACATTTTCCAGATTTCAATTCCTAACTTTGGCTAATATTTTCCCTAGGATACAATGGTTTCTAGAGCTTGGTCAAAACATAAAAATTGTTGTGCTATGTCTTATAAAACTTTTGGCACTAGTTTCACTCAAATTGCAGCTTTGGAGACCAAGTTATGGCATTTTTGCCAAAACTCGTCAAGCATACCAAAGGAACAGTATTTTGGACAATTTCTGGGTTGGCAGTTTTAGTGACTCAATTTGTGCTAACAATTTGATTTGGTTAAAAGCAAAACTGGGTTAAGTGGTCTTCATGAAAAGTGTAGCCCTATGTCTAAACTTTCCAATGATGAAATTTTAGGTCATTTGGACCAATATAGAGAGAGTTATGACGAAATGAACATGTACTGTTCATTTGGTCATTTTCTGGGTTGGCAGTTTTAGTGACCCAAATTGTGCTAACAATTTGAATTGGTTAAAGGCAAAACTGGGTTAAGTGGTCCTCGTGAAAATTGTAGCCCTATGTCTAAACTTTCCATTGGTAAAAGTTTAGGTCATTTGGACCAGTATAGAGAGAGTTATGACCAAATGAACACGTACTGTTCATTTGGTCATTTTCTGGGTTGGCAGTTTCAGTGACCCAACTTGTGCTACCAATTTGAATTGGTTAAAAGCAAAACTGGATTAAGTGGTCTTCATAAAAAGTATAGCCCTATGTCTAAACTTTCCATGGGTGAAATTTTAGGTCATTTGGACCAGTATAAAGAGAGTTATGACCAAATGAACACGTACTGTTCATTTGGTCATTTTCTGGGTTTGGGTGCAGGGAAATCCAAATTTAGGCAGTATTTAGGTCAAGTTTTGGACAGAATTTGAGCATGGTTTCTTCATAGAATATGGGCTATTTTGGGTCTAGTTTCACCTCCAATTAGCCTCATACCAATTGGGGTCACACAATTTCATTTATGGCCTAAAATGTACACTGCCCTCAACAAACACAACCTGCAGAAAATTGACACTTCCAAAACTCAATCTCCTCCAACTTCCTTACTTCAATTTGTATACAATACACTTCTATAAGCAACAATCTCATCCCAATTAGGTCAAATTTCAAGCATTTACACAAAATCTCCAAGTCATGTACACAAACCCTAATTTCCAAGTTTCAAACTCAATCAATTCAATCCCTTTTCACTTCTCATACATATAATCATATCAATCATCATCTCTAAACTCATTTACATTATTTGAACACAATAAAGCCCAACACATTTCATGGCTGCCAAAATTTGGAGACATCATGGGTTCATGAATTTCTTGTTAATTTCTTGAAATTTCCACTTATCTCAAGTCACTTTCAAGTATTAAAAGAAGAAGGAAGGGAGAAAAGTACTAACCTCTTATGACCCAACTTGAAAATTTTCCCAAAACTTCAACTTTCTTTCTCCTTATGGGTACCTAGAGCTTCCTTATGATGTGGGCTAAATTTTTAATGAAGGGGACCATGGGTTTTGGTGGATAAATGAAGAGGAAATCAAGCTTTAAGCTTGATAACAATGGTGGGGAGGGAGAGACCAAGGGAGACGGCAAGGAGAGAGAGAGAAGAGGAAGAAGAAGATGGTTGGTGGGATTTTGTCTCTTGTGGGTATTTATATATATACATTTATATGTACTTTATTGTTTTTAAATTTCATAAATCTATTTCCTTTCTTTTCTTTTCTTTCCTTTTCTTTTCTTTTCTTTTCTTCTTCTTTCTCTTCTCATTTTTCAAATTCAAATTCATAAAATTAATTTATGTTAATTATTCTATTTCCAAATTTTAATTTGACATTTAAGTCAAAATTCACCTCTAAGGGTGAAATGACCAAAATGCCCTTCATGGTGCTCTTCGGGTTATTTTTATTATTTTATACCAATTTATAAATTCTCTAAACTTTAATTTATTTTTTTTTATTATTCCTATGTTTTTTTTAATATTTATTTCATTAATTTATGTCTCCTCACTATAGTTTAAGTGTAGTTCCAGACATCCTGACTGTCCGAACAGACATTAGTCGTCGGAACAGTAAAATGTACGGACTAACTACGGTGAGGGCGTTACAATTCTTCCTCTCTAAATAAAATTTCGTCCTCCAAATTTACATAGTGTAATTAATCGAGGGACCGCTATCTCCTTGTCTTTTCACCTTTTTGTGTTATAATACTTTACTTTTTTTTTTTTTTAGTCTGTCTTATTAATCCTTGTTCTACAATCTTATCCTTATCTCGATTTATTATTGAAAATACATAGCTCTACACAATAGTCTCAAATTGGTACTGTAATCTGCAGTTTACAGCACAAACATCAAGAGCATTGCATAGTTACTACGGTATATCCCAATAAACTAACTCTTTTTTTGTTCAACCAGTTCTGTACTCATCTTTTTTCATCTCATATACAACCTCCTTCTCATTTCCATCTATTATCTTTAACACGATCCTTTTCGGTTGATAATCTACAATCACCTTGTGACCTAAAGGGTTGGTGACAAGTATGTCATCTTCTAACCCATCTATCGGTATCCTCTTTCAACAGGAGGTACAATGCATATATAGGGGTGAACATAGTTAGGGTCTATCAATACATACTTAAAGGTATTATAATTAGGAAATGTACCTCTGATAACGTCTACTGGATTTGGCTCCTCTCGAGCCATAGCGTACATGCGGGATGTTACTTCAGCCTCGGGATGTTCTATAGTTTTAGAAGCTCTCTGTGATGTACTAGCTATCTCTGGTCTCATCGGTCTTCTACCCCTCTGTATTGTCGGGGCAAACTTCTAAGTCTGTGGTGGAGCTGTGGGAGCACTCCTCTGTGGGCAATCTCTCAAAAAAATGCTCTATGGACCCACATATGAAACATCCACCCGTTAGCAATCTACACTTTCCTTTGTGGTTCTTCCTACAATGTGTACAAACTGGCATCGGGGTTGATCTCTGTGCTATAGGACCCATAGAATTGCCAATTGATACACTCATCTGACCTCCTCTCCTCGGGGTAAATAGGAACCTCTGCCTCTGTTCTCTGCTCTGAATCTAACCCTGAGACCCCCTGGGTCTCTTGCTCTCTATAGCAGCTGCGCTGGACTGGCCAGGCCCAGACCCTCTCTTGCACTGCCTATCTCTCCTAAACTGCTCATCATTTCTAACTCTCTTTACTGGGGTCCTATATACTAGCTGGGGAGGTGGTGGCATAGCTCCAGTGACCTGACGGAGCAATTGAGTCATTTGCTCTAGGAAAGCCTGTTGTGTCCTTACTAAAGTACCCAACGATGGTTCTCGCTCTCGCTCATCGCTCGACTAAATGCAGTGCAAAGCGTGACTCTCTACTTCCTCCTCTATCGGTCCTGGAGGTCCGTGCTCTGAAGGATCAGATGCCATCGATCCTATAAAACAGATAAAGAACAAATCTACATTAGTGTCACCTCGACTCTATGTAACACCCCCGTTGCATAGCCTGGTAGATTTCACTGTTCCGGTGACCGGTGTCGGTTCGGACAATTATTGGGATTAGGGCCACACCTAAGACAACTTGAGAAGCCATAAACATAAATAATTAGTAATGTTTAATTAGTTAACTACAAATAAGAAAAACAGAATATAAGAGGTTAAACGAGCCGAGAGTCACAGCGATGAGTGACCTCTTCGGGAACGACTGTGAAGTCATTTTAAACTCAAATTTCGAACCATAAAAAGTGGCGCTGCGGTCCTTAGGACCCTTATGAACACAGTGGAAAAGAGAAAATCATGAAAAAGAACTGTTAAGCCAGTCAAATAATTAGGTCAGGGAGCCGGAAGAAATATGGAATTATTTGCAAACTGGGATGAACCGGCGAGGGGCAATTTGGTTAATTGACCCCGAGAGCTGACTCCTGACCTAACTGTCAAATAAAATCGGAGAAAAGAAAATTTCGGAATCGGAAATTAAATTAAAGAACTAATAGAAAAAAAAAAAGAAAGAAGTTAGAAAAGTCAAAGGTGATGTCATAAAAGAATTAATTAAATGAATTATTAAATTTGGACTTTGTGGTCTTCCATAAGCAAAATAAAAAGAAAAGAAATTGTTTTTTTTTTTTTCTCCTCTTCTTCATTTCCGTCAACCTTCATCTCCTCTCTCATCTTTCTCTTTTTCTTAACTCTCCATCTCCACAAACTCCATTAAAGCTCAATTTTGAGCTTGTATATCATAAAATTTCACCATAGAAAAATTAGCCACCATAGTTAAAGCTTATCTAGGCAACTTGAGAAGAGGATTGGGCAAGAAAGAAAGAAGGAAAATTTGAAAAAAAGGAGGAAGAAAATTCTGCTCAAGGTTGGTAATACAAACCTCAATTTTTCTTGCTTAATTAGTGTTTATATGGCATTAAGAGCTTGTAAATAACCTTAAAATGGAATAAAAATATGTGAAGAGGAATAAACTGAATTTTTGGCCAGCTTGGTGGGAGTATGATTTGGTCTGGTTTGATGTGTTTAAAGGGAATTAAAGATGTTAGTAAACTTACATTAGTATGGTGGTAAGATGGAAATGCACCAATTGTGATTGAATGAATGAGTTAGGGTTTGAATGTTAGGGTTTGTGAACCAAAATTTGGAGAAATGCATAAATGGTATGTTGGACCTATTGTGAAGTGAAATAATGGTCAATTATGACCAAATAACTTGTGTGGGAATGATAGGAAACTAAGTTAAATTCTGAGGTAAATGGTCATGCTGCTGGCAGCATGACCAAACCCACTTTGAAGGACCAAAACTCAAATTTTACAAGTCCAATTGATATGCCACCAATTGGGGATGAAAATAGACATAAAATAGCACAATTTTCATTAAGGAACCATGGCCAAAAACTGACCAAAACTTGGTGAAACAATTGACCAAAGTGAAATGAGAGCAGGCTGCCATCAAGATTAAATCGACCAAATGAACAAGAATCGCTCATTTGGTCATAACTCGAGCTAGGTAGGTCAAATTGACCTAAAATTTTAACCGTAATTAGAGGAGATATAGATCTAAAACTTTCATGAAGAAAACATCACCCCAAATTATGCCATTAACTCATTTAAATTATTGAGCAAAGTTAGGTTACCAAACTTGCAACTCTGCAGAATTTTTATTGAGCAGTAATGTTTGCATAGCTATAACTCTCTCTAGAAAACTCGGATTTAGGTGATTCTTGAACCGATGGAAACATAAGACATAGTAGAACATTTCATCTGAAGAAAGTTAGACTAAATTATGAACTTAACTTGATCAAATTACTGACCAAAGTTGGATCAAAATCTGCCAGAACCCAAGATTGCAGCATGAACAGTGCACGTGAACAGTAAACTTATTTTGGCCATAACTTGAGCTACAAAACTCCGATTGAGGTGATCCAAAAATGAAAATACACTTAAGACAATAAGAAACATTTTCTATGAAGGAAGTTTTGTTAAATTCCAACAGTAGATCGACCAATGGAATAGTACAACTTCAGAGAACTAAAACCGAAAATTGGCAATTTTGCCAAAATGACCTAAGCTTTAAACAAATGACCAAAACCAACAAGTTTGGTGACCAAAATGTGGTATGTGGGTGAAGTTGGAGTTCCCATACCTATTAGGCCTTAGAAAGTCAATAATTTGACTTGAATAGTGCAGTGAATAGTAACTCGAAACACAAAATTTCGAGAACATCGAATTTAACATGTTAGAGCTAGGTAAATGTGAAGTTAAGTTTATTTTGGATTTATTTTAAGTTCTAGTACTGAAACATTGTAAAATTGTGTGTTTCAGTTGAAAAGAATATCGGGAAGGAACCCGAGAAACCGAGTCGAGGCTAAAGGACAACTCGTTTGAGGTTTGTGCACAACATTACTATGCTTTAAAAATTCATTGATTAAATGAATGAAATATGCATTTTATTGTTGCTTTGAATTGTTAAAAGTATTGTGACCTTACTTATGATGTTTTGATTTAAATTTTGAAAGTTATTGTGTATATTTGAAATGACAATGTTTAGCAAATTGTTAAGATAAGTTTTGAAACCACAGTATCATGACCATATATTTGAACACCTCACTAGCACGACTAGTGGGGGTAATTAGTTTCGAATTTTGATTCCTTCTCTGGAGAAGTGTTGAGGTGTGCCAGTAGAAGAGGATGTGAATGGATATCCATATATATGAGCTAGCTAGCCTTGTGATATGATTTCTCTTTAGCCTCTGGCTATTAAGATTCATGTGATTTCTCTTTAGCCTCTGGCTATTGAGATTCTATTTGTTTCGAATGGCGTGATCTAACTGTGGGTTTTATGAAATGTGTTTTGATACTTCGAAATGAACTTGGTTTGCATTAAAACCTCATGATTCATGTTTTATGTTTAATGCTCATGTTTAGTCAAATTTTGAATAACTGTGATTTATATTTTGCATAAAGATTATTTAGTATGTTGTGCACCACTGAGTCCTAGTACTCAGCGATAGCTTTTATTGCTGTCGCAGATACAGAGATTAGAGGAGCAGCATCGAGTCACGAGGTGTGTGAAGTCATCAGCTTGAAGTCTTCGGGTATAATTTATACCCTAACTGTAAATACTTCTTTTGATGTATATATTGCACATAAATGTATGGACATGTAAAAATGGGTCTTGAGCAGCTTGTACACAAATTTGTATGAAGTTTGTAATAAAGTTTAGTTTGTGTTTCTTTTGATATAAATTTGTAAGGATGTGTATAAATTATTTTATTTTTAATGAAATATGAATGATATTGACTGACAGTATTTTGAGAATTATTGAACTTGTGAATTTTGAGAAATTGGTTGAGATTGAGTATGAATTTGAAGCAGTGGTTAGAAAATTATTGGAAGTGCTTTTATTTCAGGTATTTGAAGAACTGGTTTCTCAAAATATAGAGGAAACTCTGTCAAAATTTTTATAAAATTTGCATAAAAATAAAATGGGCCAAAAATATTAACTAGTTTTAATTTAACTAAATGTTTTAAGTACTTATTAGACAATGCTCACCACTTGTCAAAAATAAGAAAATTGTTTTAAAATCCCTTGTAGAGTACTTAATGAGTTATCAGTAGGTGAAGTTCGGTAGTTCATTAGGTATTCTACGGGATCATGTTATGCCTTACAGAGGGGTAAGGTGTGACATGTTTTAGTGGTATCAGAGCAAATTTTTGAAGTATGTTTTAAATTGTGAATTTGTGTCTTTCCTTGTTAAGTACAACTGCTCAATGTCCATATTTGTTACATACAGTGCATTACATCATGAATATGAACTAACGGAGGGAATCTCCATGTGTTACTTGTTCAGGAGATACCCAAATTTCAGCCTGAAATGGAAGAAGGGGATCGCTCAGTTGAGCAGTCTGTTGAAGCTGAGGCACAAGGGGAAGCCCCAGCTTTGCAGAATGTCAGTGGGTCAGCAACACCAGCCCCACAAATGCCGCAGTTCCCTGCACAATTCGCACAGCAGATGGCTGCGATGTTTCAGCAAATGGCTGGGGGTATGCCTGCTCAAGCTCCACCCCAACCACCTGTGGCACAACCACTGCCTCCAGCCAGACAATATGATAAATTATTGAAGTATGGGGCTGCAGAATTTAAGGGTACAGTGGACCCTTTAGAGGCAGAACAATGGCTTGAAAGAATGGACAGAGTGTTTAAGAAGCTGCACTGCCCAGATGTGCTGAAGTTTGAATATTCTGTGTCGCTACTACAAGGGGATGCGTATGATTGGTGGAAGACCATCCCCACGGCTTAGCGTAACCACGGTTTGACACAGGATGACTTCATCAGAGAGTTCAGACAGAAATACATCCCATATGCATATGTTTATCAGAAACTGCAAGAATTTTTTAGCTTGAAACAAGGGAACCGATCAGTGGCGGAGTATGAGAGGGAGTTCTCTCGCCTGAGTCATTATGCTGGAAGTCTCCTTACTACCAGCAAGGTAAGGTGCAAGAGATTTGAAACGGGTTTGAAGCCCAGCATAAGGATGCAAGTTATGGGATTTCGACACAGCAACTTCTCAGAACTTATGTCTCAAGCACTTGAACTGGAGAGAGTTGAAGCAGAAGCAACCCCAGTGAAGGAAAAAGCCGAGAAATTAGAAAAAGACAAGGGGAAAAAATCAGTTGAACAAAGTTCTGGTGCTACCTCGGGAAAGAAAAAGAAGTTTAGTGGACCCAGCAGGGGTCGAGGTGGAAGATTTGGTAGAGGTAGATTTTCTGGTCAAAGACCCCCTAGGTCTGGTCAGCAGTTAAGCAGGGGTTCACATTCTGCCCGCCCCAAGTGAGACTTGTGGCAAGATTCATGGGGGGGAATGCTATTGGGCCACTGGAGCCTGTTTTAACTGTGGTGGCAAGGGCCATATAGCTAAAGACTGTACTAGTGCTCCGAGATATGGTCCAGCTCCTACTACTACCGAGGGATCTATTCAGAGTCCTGCTCCCAGAGGTTCACAGTCATTTGGCAGAGGAAGAGGCAGAGGTAGAGGCACTGCTTCAGGCAGTCAGGGCATAGTTGGTCAGTCTGCACAAGGAAGTGCGTCAGCCAAAGTCTACACAATGAGACAGCGAGAAGAGGCTGAGACTTCTGATGTGGTAGCTGGTAAATTCTCTATCTCTGATCAAGAAGTATTTGTATTGTTTGATCCGGGTTCAACTCATTCATATGTTAGTGCTAGCATAGTCAGTTCACTTGCTGTTCCATGTGTGCAAATGGGTTTTGAAGTGCTAGTAACTAGTCCGTTAGGACAAGAGGTTCGGGTCAACAGAATTTATAGAAACTGTCCTTTGGTGATCCAAGGACATGTTTTCCTGTCAAACTTGATTGAAATGCCCTTCAGAGAGTATGATATCATCTTGGGCATGGATTGGTTAGCCAGGCATCACGCCATGATTGGATGTAGGCGATCAAGATCACTTTTGGTCTCCCTTTGTACGGTGATGTGGTAATACACGGGGAGAGGCATTTACTGCCATCAAACATCATTTCGGCTGCACTAGCCAGAAGAATGATCAGAAAGGGGTGTGAATCATATTTGGCACATGTGATAGACACCCAAGTGGGGAGTCCAGCACTAAGGGACATCCCTACTGTATGTGATTTTCCGGATGTATTTCCTGATGAATTGCCAGGATTACCTCCAGAAAGAGAGGTGCAGTTTGAAATTGATGTTATGCCTAGTGTGGACCCAATCTCCATAACACCATACAGAATGGCACCAGTAGAACTAAAAGAATTGAAAGTACAGTTGCAAGAGCTGCTTGATAAGGGCTTTATCCGCCCTAGTGCGTCACCTTGGAGAGCGCCAGTGTTGTTTGTAAAGAAGAAAGATGGCACTCTCCGCTTGTGTATTGATTATCGACAGTTGAATAAGGTGACAATAAAGAATAGATATCCATTGCCCCGCATTGATGACTTGTTTGATCAGTTAAGGGGTGCAGCTATGTTCTCTAAAATTGACCTGAGATCAGGTTATTATCAGTTGAAAGTACAAGAGCAGAGTATTCCTAAAACTGCCTTCAGAACCCGCTATGGCCATTACGAGTTCTTGGTCATGCCATTCGGGTTAACTAATGCTCCGGCTGCTTTTATGGATCTGATGAACACTATCTTCAGACCATACCTCGACCAGTTTGTTGTGGTATTCATAGATGATATATTGGTCTATTCGAGGAATGCAGAATAGCATGATAGACATCTGCGGATTGTACTGCAGACTTTGAGGGAGAAATAGCTATATGCCAAATTGTCGAAGTGTGAGTTTTGGCTGAAGGAGATATCCTTTTTGGGGCATGTAGTATCAGAAGAGGGCATTAAGGTAGATCCAAGCAAGATTGAAGCTGTCCTTAATTGGAGGCCACCCAGAAATGTCACAGAAATTCGTAGTTTTCTGGGTTTAGCTGGATACTACCGTAGATTTGTGAAGGGATTATCCATGTTGGCATCTCCATTGACCAAGCTACTTAGAAAAGATGTAAAATTTCAGTGGATGGATAAATGCCAGCAAAGCTTTGATGAATTGAAGAGATGTTTGACTGAAGCTCCAGTTCTGACTTTACCTACATCGGGTAAAGAATACACCATTTATAGTGATGCTTCTCACAATGGGTTAGGCTGTGTATTAATGCAAGATTGAAATGTCATTGCCTATGCATCACACCAGCTAAAACCGCATGAGAGGAATTATCCGACACATGATTTGGAGCTTGCAGCTATTGTGTTTGCTCTTAAGATCTGGAGACATTATTTGTATGGGGAGAAATGCTACATCTACACAGATCATAAGAGTTTGAAGTATTTGGGCACTCAGAAAGAGTTGAATTTGAGACAGAGGAGATGGTTGGAGTTGATAAAAAACTATGATTGTCTGATAGACTATCAGCCAGGGAAAGCTAATGTTGTGGCTGATGCCTTAAGTCGCAAGACTATGGCAAGTCTACGGGTTACTCCTTTGTCTTTGGTACATGAGTTGTGATCATTACATGCTAGCTTAGAGATTAATGATGATGGACAGACAGCAGTTGCATGGCATGTATAGCCAATGTTGATTGATCAGATCGTAATGGTCGCTCGTAATGATCGAAGTATCGTGTCGTTGGAAGAAGTCCGGCAGGGCAAGAAACCAGAATTCTCAATCAGAGATGATGATCTATTGCTACACCAGGGCAGAATGTGTGTTCCTAATGATGTTGAATTGAGGAGGATCATTTTAAAGGAAGCACATGAGTCTCCTTTTGCCATGCACCCTGGTGGCACAAAAATATATAGAGGGCTAAAGGAGCATTACTGGTGGATGGGTATGAAAAGGAATGTGGCAGAGTTTATTTCTAAATGCCTAACTTGTCAGCAAGTAAAGGCAGAGCATCAAGTACCCGCTGGGTTGTTACATCCACTATCAGTGCCGGAATGGAAATGGGAAAGAATAACAATGGATTTTGTAATGGGACTTCCGCGGACACAGAAGAGTCATGATGCAGTGTGGGTCATTGTCGACAGACTGACTAAGTCTGCTCATTTTCTGCCAGTCCGAATGGACTACAGTTTGGACAGATTGGCCAGGTTGTACATCGATGAGATTGTGAGACTTCATGGAGTGCCAGTATCCATTGTATCAGACAGAGATCCTAGGTTCACTTCTAGATTCTGGGGTAGTCTTCAGAGAGCCCTAGGAACTAGATTGAACTTCAATCGCATTCCACCCACGCATGCATGGCCACCGAGAGGGTAATTCAGATCTTGGAGGACATGCTATGGGCTTGTGTGATTGAGTTTGAGGGTAGTTGGGATACACACTTGCCTTTGATTGAGTTTGCTTACAACAACAGCTACCAATCAAGCACTGGGATGCCTCGATATGAAGCTTTGTATGGCAGGAAATGTAGAACCCCGTTGTGTTGGGATGACGTGGGTGAAAGAAAAATGATTGGACCCGAAATTGTTCAACAGACTGAAGAGAAAATCAGGGTGATCAGAGATCGACTTAGAGCTGCATCAGACCGTCAAAAGTCCTATGTTGATTTGAAAAGAAGGGATATTGAGTATGCAGTGGGTGAGAAAGTTTTCCTCAAAGTTTATCCTTGGAAGAGAATTATGAGATTCGCGAGAAAGGAAGCGAGTCCTCGTTTCATTGGGCCATATGAGGTTCTGGAAAGAGTGGGTCCTTTGGCATATCGGTTGGCACTACCTCCAGAGTTGGAGAAAATAATAATGTCTTCCATGTGTCTATGTTGAGGAGGTATCGATCAGACCCATCTCATGTACTACCAGTAGAAGAAATAGAAGTGAATCCAGACCTCACATATGAAGAAGAACCCATAAAGATTCTGGCTTATGAGGTGAAGCGACTCTGGAATAGCGGATACCGTTGGTAAAAGTCTTTGTGGAACCATCATTCGGGCCAAGAAGCTACTTGGGAACGAGAGGAGGACATGAGGAGACAACACCCACAAATTGTTCAAAGATTGATACTGTAAAAATTTGAGACGAAATTTATTTAAGGGGGAGAATTGTAACACCCCGTTGCATAGCACAGTAGATTTCATCATTACAGTGACCGGTGTCGGTCCGGACAATTATTGGGATTAGGGCCACACCTAAGACAACTTGAGAAGCCATAAACATAAATAATTAGAAATGTTTAATTAGTTAACTACAAATAAGAAAAACAGAACATAAGAGGTTAAACGAGCTGAGAGTCACAGCGATGAGTGACCTCCTCGGGAACAACTGCGAAGTCGTTTTAAACTCAAATTTCGAACCGTAAAAAGTGACGCTCCGGTCCTTAGGACCCTTATGAACACAGTGGAAAGGAGAAAATCATGAAAAAGAACTGTTAAGCCAGTCAAATAATTAGGTCAGGGAGCCGGAAGAAATATGGAATTATTTGCAAACCGGGATGAACCGGCGAGGGGCAATTTGGTCAATTGACCCCGAGAGCTGACTCTTGACCTAACTGTCAAATAAAATCGGAGAAAAGAAAATTTCGGAATCGGGAATTAAATTAAAGAACTAATAGAAAAAAAAGAAAAAGAAAAGAAAGAAGTTAGAAAAGTCAAAGGTGATGTCATAAAAGAATTAATTAAATGAATTATTAAATTTGGACTTTGTGGTCTTCCATAAGCAAAATAAAAGGAAAAGAAATTGTTTTTTTTTTCTTCTCTTCTTCATTTTCGTCAACCTTCATCTCCTCTCTCATCTCTCTCTTTTTCTTAACTCTCCATCTCCACAAACTCCATTAAAGCTCAATTTTGAGCTTGTATATCATAAAATTTCACCATAGAAAAATTAGCCACCATAGTTAAAGCTTATCTAGGCAACTTGAGAAGAGGATTGGGCAAGAAAGAAAGAAGGAAAATTTGAAGAAAAGGAGGAAGAAAATTCTGCTCAAGGTTGGTAATACAAACCTCAATTTTTCTTGCTTAATTAGTGTTTATATGGCATTAAGAGCTTGTAAATAACCTTAAAATGGAATAAAAATATGTGAAGAGGAATAAACTGAATTTTTGGCCAGCTTGGTGGGAGTATGATTTGGTCTGGTTTGATGTGTTTAAAGGGAATTAAAGATGTTAGTAAACTTACATTAGTATGGTGGTAAGATGGAAATGCACCAATTGTGATTGAATGAATGAGTTAGGGTTTGAATGTTAGGGTTTGTGAACCAAAATTTGGAGAAATGCATAAATGGTATGTTGGACCTATTGTGAAGTGAAATAATGGTCAATTATGACCAAATAACTTGTGTGGGAATGATAGGAAACTAAGTTAAATTCGGAGGTAAATGGTCATGCTGCTGGCAGCATGACCAAACCCACTTTGAAGGACCAAAACTCAAATTTTACAAGTCCAATTGATATGCCACCAATTGGGGATGAAAATAGACATAAAATAGCACAATTTTCATTAAGGAACCATGGCCAAAAACTGACCAAAACTTGGTGAAACAATTGACCAAAGTGAAATGAGAGCAGGCTGCCACCGCACTAAACTGACCAAATGAACAGTGAACAGTGTAACTGTTCATTTGGTCATAACTTGAGCTAGGTAGGTCAAATTGACCTGAAATTTTAACCATAATTAGAGGAGATATAGATCTAAAACTTTCATGAAGAAAACATCACCCCAAATTATGCCATTAACCCATTCAAATTATTGAGCAAAGTTAGGTTACCAAACCTGCAACTCTGCAGAATTTTCATTGAGCAGTAATGTTTGGATAGCTATAACTCTCTCTAGAAAACTCGGATTTAGGCGATTCTTGAACCGATGGAAACCTATGATATAGTAGAACATTTCATCTGAAGAAAGTTAGACCAAATTATGAACTTAACTTGATCAAATTACTGACCAAAATTGGATCAAAATCTGCCAGAACCCAAGATTGCAGCATGAACAGTGCACGTGAACAGTAAACTTATTTTGGCCATAACTTGAGCTAAAAAACTCCGATTGAGGTGATCCAAAAATGAGAATACACTTAAGATAATAAGAAACATTTTCTATGAAGGAAGTTTTGTTAAATTCCAACAGTAGATCGACTAATGGAATAGTGCAACTTCGGAGAACTAAAACCGAAAATTGGCAATTTTGCCAAAATGACTTAAGCTTTAAACAAATGACCAAAACCAACAAGTTTGGTGACCAAAATGTGGTATGTGGGTGAAGTTGGAGTTCCCATACCTATTAAGCCTTAGAAAGTCAATAATTTGACTTGAATAGTGCAGTGAATAGTAACCCGAAACACAAAATTTCGAGAACATCGAATTTAACACGTTAGAGCTAGATAAATGTGAAGTTAAGTTTATTTTGGATTTATTTTGAGTTCTAGTACTGAAACATTGTAAAATTGTGTGTTTCAGTTGAAAAGAATATCGGGAAGGAACCCGAGGAACCGAGTCGAGGCTAAAGGACGACTCGTTTGAGGTTTGTGCACAACATTACTATGCTTTAAAAATTCATTGATTAAATGAATGAAATATGCATTTTATTGTTGCTTTGAATTGTTGAAAGTATTGTGACCTTACTTATGATGTTTTGATTTAAATTGTGAAAGTTATTGTGTATATTTGAAATGACAATGTTTAGCAAATTGTTAAGATAAGTTTTGAAACCACAGTATCATGACCATATATTTGAACACCTCACTAGCACGACTAGTGGGGGTAATTAGTTTCGAATTTTGATTCCTTCTCTGGAGAAGTGTTGAGGTGTGCCAGTAGAAGAGGATGTGAATGGATATCCATATATATGAGCTAGCTAGCCTTGTGATATGATTTCTCTTTAGCCTCTGGCTATTGAGATTCATGTGATTTCTCTTTAGCCTCTGGCTATTGAGATTCTATTTGTTTCGAATGGCGTGATCTAACTGTGGGTTTTATGAAATGTGTTTTGATACTTCGAAATGAACTTGGTTTGCATTAAAACCTCATGATTCATGTTTTATGTTTAATGCTCATGTTTAGTCAAATTTTGAATAACTGTGATTTATATTTTGCATAAAGATTATTTAGTATGTTGTGCACCACTGAGTCCTAGTACTCAGCGATAGCTTTTATTGCTGTCGCAGATACAGAGATTAGAGGAGCAGCAGACTGAGCTGCTGAGGTGTGTGAAGTCATCAGCTTGAAGTCTTCGGGTATAATTTATACCCTAACTGTAAATACTTCTTTTGATGTATATATTGCACATAAATGTATGGACATGTAAAAATGGGTCTTGAGCAGCTTGTACACAAATTTGTATGAAGTTTGTAATAAAGTTTAGTTTGTGTTTCTTTTGATATGAATTTGTAAGAATGTGTATAAATTGTTTTGTTTTTAATGAAATATGAATGATATTGACTGACAGTATTTTGAGAATTATTGAACTTGTGAATTTTGAGAAATTGGTTGAGATTGAGTATGAATTTGAAGCAGTGGTTAGAAAATTATTGGAAGTGCTTTTATTTCAGGTATTTGAAGAACTAGTTTCTCAAAATACAGAGGAAACTCTATCAAAATTTTTATAAAATTTGCGTAAAAATAAAATGGGCCAAAAATATTAACTAGTTTTAATTTAACTAAATGTTTTAAGTACTTATTAGACAATGCTCACCACTTGTCAAAAATAAGAAAATTGTTTTAAAATCCCTTGTAGAGTACTTAATGAGTTATCGGTAGGTGAAGTTCGGTAGTTCATTAGGTATTCTACGGGATCATGTTATGCCTTACAGAGGGGTAAGGTGTGACACTCTATCTAAAGGCCCATGTATGTGATGCAACTATTTCTTTCTATCTATCTAGGTCTAGGACCTCCTAAACCTTTGCTCTGATACCACTAATGTAATGGCCCGGCCCACTAGTGATATTGTCCGCTCTGGGCCGAAGCCCTCACGGTTTTAAAACGCGTCAATAGGGGTTACGAACCACCAACTTATAAACCTAGCATCTCTCCCATGTTTTGTCGATGTGGGATTTGCCTAGGGTGTTACAAAGTTATCTTCAATCATGTTATGAAGTCTATTATTAATTTTGTTCATAGCTAAAAACGATCTCTCTATAGTAGCTATAGAAATTGGAAGAGTAAGAATAATAGTTTCTACTCTATATACAAGTGGATAAATCTCTGACTTTCTTGTTTTTACCAACTATTGACACAAATCAGAAATAGTTGATAGTGTTTTAAAATAAAAAAGTTGTCGCACATGATCAAAATGCTCAAATTGCACCCTCAATTGCACCATCTCATGTTCAACAAAGCCTTGGGGATAAAATTTTTGTACCGATTGGCAAATGTCATTAATTCAAAATGATGCACACATCTCCTTTGGATCTAAAGCTAAACTAAGAATCAACAATTCCATCGTATGATCATTAAACTTATTGTTTAATACTTGCAATTAAGAGTCAATCATAACATTGAAAATGTCGACTTTGTAATGATGCTATATTGTAATATCATCTTGTTGATGGTGAGACCTTCCTTTTCTTGCAACATAAAGAGCATTCAAATATGGGATAGATATGATGTAACACCCCTATATGCATAGCCTGGTATATTTCACTGTTCCATTCACCGGTGTCAGTCCAGATAATTAAGGGGATTAAAACTATATTTAAGTCACCTAGAAAAGCCCTGAATGAAAGTAAATAGTGATTAGCAGAAGGTCAAGTATAAATAAGAAAAACAAAGCATAAAAGGTTAGATAAGCTGGGGGTCACAGCGATGGGTGACCTTACCGGGAAGTGACTGCGAGGTCAACTGTAACCCTAATTTGAAACGGGGCATTGCGACACAGTAGTCCTAAGGACCATTGCGAAGCTAGTGGAAAAGAGAAAATTACAAAAAAGAGTTGATAAGTAGGTCAAATAATTAGGTCAGAGTTATGGAAAAAATATCGAATTATTGACAAACCGGATCAGACCAACGAGGGGCAAATTGGTCAATTCACCCCCAGAGGTGACTCATGGCCTAACTGTCTAATAAAATTTGAGAAATAAAAATTTTGAAATATGGAATTAAATTAAAGAAGTATGGAAAAAGAAAGGAAAAGAAAAGAAAAGAAAAGAAATTAAAATAACTTTTTATGACATCATAGGTGACATGAGCATGACCCAATAAGTTTTAATTCTTAAAATTGGAAACTTTAGGATAAATGTCACCATAAAAGACAATTAAAGAAAAAAAAATTCATTTGTCTTCTTCAAGAAATCCAGCCGTCCCTCTCCTCTCCTCTTTCTCATCTCTCTTTCCCAAAACCTCCATTGTTATGCATCTTAAGCTTCAAATTTCTCTTCTTTCCACCATAAACTCTCAAATTACTTGAACAAAATTTACCCTTGGACCTTGATAGGAAGTGTGGCAACCCTTAGAACTAAGAAATTGAAGAAATTTGGGAGTTATAAATTTTGCCCAACAAGGTAAGTTCTCCTTCCATCTTGATTTGTTAAGAATCTTGTAATTGAGTTTGTTAGGAGGAAATTTAACTCAAAAAAAAAAAAAATGAAAGAAATCAATTAGTATGGTGAAGTGTAATTTTTGGCCAGCCTTGGTATGTTGGAGAAATGATATGTTTTAGTTAATAGATCATGCATATAGGTTCAATTAAGTGAATAAATGTTATTAGAATACTTGAATTTCACTAATTGAACAAGATGCAAGAATTAGGGTTCTTGGGCCAATGAAATTGGGGGAAAATTTGGTGAAAATTGGAATTTGATGCAATTGGACCTAATTGAGGTTAGAAATGGTCAATTGGGACTAATTGGGATGTGTTGGATTGATGAGAATTGCAATGCAATTCGGATTGGTAAGGGTGCCCTATTGGGCAGTTTGACCTAGGTCCCTTTCAGGGACCAAAACTGTAATTCTGCCACTCCAAATGGTATGAGGCTAATTAGATATGAAAGTAGGCAAATAATGACACAATTTTCATGTATAAATCATGACTAGAAAATGGCATTAAGATAGTGAACAATTAGGTCAAATCCAAGTAATGCACATTGCTACTGTACAGAAATGACCATAACTTGGTGTAAGAAGGTCCAAATGACCTGAATTTTATACCAATAGAAAGCTGAGACATAGCACTACAACTTTTATGAAGAACACAAACCAAAATTCTGACCATAACTCATCCAAAAAGTAAGCTGCAGTCAGCACACCAAAACTGCTAGAATCAAGAAAGTGCTCAAAATTCTGGGTTTGAACTAATCCGGCCAGCCTTAGAAATATAGGCATATCTTGGGCTACAAAATTCCGAATGGAGTGATTCAAAAAGAGAATTAAAGCTAAGACAATAAGGAATAATTTTGATTAAGAATACTTAGCCAAATTCCCACAGTAACTAGACCAATGGAACAGTGTAATACAGGGGACCAAAACTAAAAAATTGAAATTTCTCTTAGGAGACTTAGAAATTGAATGACAACTAAGGCCAACAAATTAGGCACTTAAAATGTGGTATGTGAGTGTAATTGGAATTCATATACCTATTAAGCATGAGAAAGTCAATATTTTAACTTGAATAGTAACCCTAAAATGCAAAGTTTAGAAAAATATCATTTTAAGCCTATGTAGGGATATAATTAAATAAGTATGCAATAAATTGTTGGAATTATTATGAGACTTGATACTGAAACACTGTAAATTGTGTGTTTCAGTTGGAAAGGATACTGGGAAAGAAAAAGAAACATCGAGTCAAGGTCAAGAGGTGACTCGTAAGAGGTTTGTGCACAACATATAAACTTTCCTTGTATTTTTCTTTGCAATTTGTGTTGAATGAATTATGAAAATTAAATTATGACTTTATTTGTATTGAAAATTTTGATTGAAAAGAAAAATGTGTTATTGACCCAAACTGTTGGGAAAGTAAAATGGTATGTGTATGGTTTGCATTTTAATGTTTAGAAAATTGTTAAAATAGTTTGAAACCACAGTGTCAAGACCAAATGTTTGAATTCCTCACTAGCTTGCCTAGTGGGAGGAAATAGTTTTGTATTCCCTCTCTGGCTGAAGTGTTGAGGTGTGTACCAATAGAGGAAGAAATTGAATGGGTACCCATAGATTTGAGCTAGCTAGCCTTGGTATTCCTCATAAGCCTTTGGCTGTTGAGATGAAAAATATTGATAGCATGATATGACTGTGTGATTTTATGAAAATTGTTTTGTGACTTCTGAAGCGAAAATGTCTTTGACTAAAATCTTAAATTTGTGCTTTGTATCTGTTTACCAACTTCAGTACTGTATTTGGACTAATTGTGATTTAATATGATATAAAGTGGTATTTCAGTTATGCTGTGCACCACTGAGTAGTTTTACTCAGCGATGGTTTTTCATTGCTATCGCAGGTAGGTAGACTGAAAAAACAGTAGAGTAAGCTACTAGGGACTAAAAGTACTACATTTTAGATTTTGTCAGGTATTTAAATTATATCCCTTTTGTACATATTTATTTTAATGTAAATGAACTGTATGTATGTTGTGTAATTGGTCTTGAGCAGTTGTACAGTAATGTAATAAATTATTTGATTTTGTAGAATGGTTGTAATATAAACCTTGTGTTTTAATTTATGAAATGCTCAACTATTTTCTTCATCTTGAGATTTGTCTTTTTATGAATTGAAATTGTGAAATTGATTGTGTTGAGACATATTGGAGGTTGGGGATTGAGATTGCATATTATTTGGAAGTGTTTTTACCGGTTTTAAAATTTTGGTTTTTCTCAAATATAGACGGCACTCTGCTGAAATTTTCACAAAAATTGCAGAAAAAGAAAATTCATCAAAATGTTTACCTAATATTTGAACTGCAAATAAAAGTTTTTATACCTGTTAAAAGTGCACACCACCTTCAAAAGAGGATAAAATTGTTTTAAAATCCCTTGTAGTGTATTTAATGGGTTATCGGTAGGCGAAGTTCGGTAATTCATTAAGTATACTATGAGATCATGTTATGCCTTATGGAGGGATAAGATATTACATATGATGACTAATTCATAAAAAGAGTTCACCTTAGTAATTAAGTCATCCTATCCTTCATCTCTTAATTTTTGAATAAGTAACTTAGTAGATGAAACAAGAAGCATTGCGTTCAAAATGTCTTGAGATTGAAGTTATAAAGTTTGGCAGAGCAAATTAGAAATCTCAAGAACTTTTCTCATAAGATGTAAAATACAAATGAATTCAAAAGAAGTTAGTGCCTCATAAGCTCCATCTGTATCTCCACGCTGAGCAGATGTAGCTCCATCATTAATGATAGTCAACAGAACTTCACATGTTGCACTAAACATGTTAATCAAGCTAGAAATAGATCTCAAATGTGAACTCCATCGAGTGTCTCTTAGCCTTTGCAAAAGTTGCAATTTGATTAAGCCCCATTCCACTTTGAAGCTCATCAATAATAAGTAAATGAGCAATATTTGTAGCATGAGCAGCTTTCAATTAATCACTACACTTACATGAGGCACCAACTATATTGATGATGGAACTCAACCTATTAAAAAAATGATAAATGGGGATAACTTCTATTGATGCAGCAATTAATGCTAATTACAAACAATGTGCCATACAATGAACATAGTAAGCATAGGGGCATACATTAGAGATTAGAGCCTATAACCCATTCCATTCTCCTCTCATATTACTTGCACCGTCATAACCTTATCCTTGGATTTTATGAACATCAAGATTATATTGAGAAAGGACAAAAAAGATTCCATCCTTTAATATTAATGCAACAGTGTCCTTAACATGAACAAGCCCAAAAAACCACTCTTTCACAAATCCATTTTATCAAAAATCTCAACACAATAGACATTTGCTCCTTTTTAGACTAATCTAGAGCTTCATCCACAATTATACAAAATTTAGCATTGGACTTGTGAAATTTCCTTTTGTACTCTTAGTGATGTATATGAGGCATTTTTTGGAGTTTTGTCCAAAGCTTCCGCTACTTTATCGTTGTTAGATGCTATTAGATTTAATAGCCGAAGAAAATTCCCTGATTTTTGTGACGTTTTAGTTTCATCATGACCTCTAAATGCACATCCTTGACATGCAAGCCACCTAGCTGCCTCAATTTAAGCTTTCAATTGAACTTGATTTTCTACTGTTTTTTGAGATGAAATGCACTCAAATCTTTTTTGAACGTGTGAAGATTGATTCATGAGATCTGCACATGCTCTCTTAGCATTTTGATGAGTAGAAGTGAGATCTTTTCCAACATGTGCTAAAAATGCACAATTTTTACCATCTCTTACAATTTTCCAATTTTGAAATCCATTTACAATGAATGCATCAAATCCAAAAGGACCATTTTGCTTATGAAATAGATAATATGGTAGACAAAAAGCTGCATCTTTAATAGGAGAATATTCCAAATATTATGGTAATAAGTTAAACCATGATGGTTGAAAACTACGTTGACATTTTTCCCTAGATTTTGGATACTTTGAAAGAATACATTGATATGGACCAGCCTTAATATAAGCTCTCTGAATTTCATCATGCATGTCAATAGGATACTCCCATATCTGTTACTGCAAGCCCGAATCATGCTCTAATGAATTAGTATCAAAACCTTTTTTGATTTCAATTATTTGAGATTTGGAAGGGTGATTATCAGAAGTCAAATGACTAGGATTTGACTGCTCAGTAGAATTTGATGTTTCAACGTTCTTCCTTTTGAAAAATCCATCAATTGTGGATGATTTTCCCATCTATGAAAAAAATATATGTATATATATTAAATTTTTTATTAGTATGCAAATGCAACCAATTAAAATAAGTAATATGAGTTAACAAGTTTTCAAACAACTAATTTGAGAAAAAAAAATTATTTAAGCAATACAAAATTAATAATATTTATATAAACAGACCACCACCCAAGTCTTATGGGCGCCACCATCCAGACTCACTGGTGCTCAAACCTTAAATTAAAATGACTTTGCAGTATAATTGTTCCAATACTAGACTAGTTGTGCTTTTTCGATCAAGAATCTACTATATATTATAAAAAAAAATTACTCGTTTTATCAAAATTATACATTATCCAAGGTATATAATATATATTGCTACCCCATTTTCATTGACAAATCACAGATGCATTATGAATTTATGACACTATCATAGTATCACTGTATATAAATAAACCTGACAACCTATTGATTATTATATAAATAAACAAATAATTACTGTTTTTCATAAAGAAAATTAAAAAATCAAGTAAGTTAATCTGTTCAGTTATCTTATATTTGACAGTTAGTTGAATTTTTCTCTTTTAAGGAGTGAACCAAATGGTTTATTAATTTTAAATTTTTTCTAATTTTAAGAATTTTACAAGAGCAGGAACTTTGATCAATTTATGCAGTTCTTATTTTGATATATATATATATATATATATATATATATATATATATATTCTAATTTAATAATCTATTGATTATTATACAAATAAATTAACGATTATAGATTTTGATTAAAAAAAGAAAAAAAAAACCCTAATAATGAGAGATAAAAGAATTGAGATTTAAGTGCTGCTATATGCCTTCCACCAGTAGGATTATTTTAGCAATGAGGAGGTGTTAAAACAATTTAGTTTTTTTTTTGTCTTTTATGTATTTATATTTTAATCTAATTATATTTTCTTTTTTTGTTTAAAAGAGAAGACGCTACTAACCACCAGCTCATTTTGAAGTCAATATAATATCCTTTATTTTTGTTCAAAGGAGAGGAGGGCATAGGCCCATTTACAAAGCTAAATAATAAAAATAGTAAAGTTATTTTTTTTTTTAAATAAAAACAAAATGGTGGGGAACCTCACGTTACATGTGTGTCCGCCACTGCAAAGGTGGCTGCATATGGTTCACAGTCACAGAATACCATAACCTATGTCGTTTTGGCTGCTCCACGAAAACGTACATATGATATTTAATGAGGTTGCTGAGCCTGAAAGGATTTTGATTAAAGGCATACTTTTATCTTGTGCATAAAGGAAAGGGAATAAGAGATAATACATGACCCTAACCTAGCTATACAAGCCGTAAAGGAGAAAGAGTGCGTTGGTTCTCGTGGCTCGGTGGGATGTTTGCTGTGCTACGTTAATGTTAAGGCTATTTTCTAATTCTTAATTTATTAACAAAACTCTAAAGCTTCCAATCCTATCATTCAAAAATGCATCCCCATACAACGTAGAAGTTATATATATATATATATATATATATATATATATATATATATATATATATATATATATATATATATATATATATATATATATATATATATATATATATATGTGAACGCTATTTTGACCTAATCCATAAGTATTCTTGATTCTTCATATGAAAGAATGCACAATGCAAAGTGCACAAACCATAAATGCAAGACAACAAACTTACAAGAAAAGGGCATTTTAGGCTCTTTTTCTTTTTGATAAATTTTTTTTTCATGCAATTAATCTAGATATTCAGAAGTTTTATAAATACCTACCCAAAGTCCCTTTAGCTCCATCACCAGACAGTTTCAACTTTCAACACTCTCTAAAGAACAAAGAACACTCCTTTATCAACACCAAAAATGGCGAAAGGGCATATTTCTTCTTTACTGGCTGCAATTCTCATCATTTTCTTTAGCTCACCTTTAGCAACCGCAGCACGATATAATGTGCTGAATTATGGGGCTAAGCCTGATGGCAGAACTGACTCCACCCAAGCCTTTCTTGCTGCTTGGACACAAGCTTGTGAATCAATTATGGCAGCCACCGTGCATGTGCCACCAGGGAGATTCTTTCTGCAAAACGTAGCGTTTCAGGGTCCATGCAAGAACAATGCAATTTTATTTCGTGTCCATGGTACCCTTGTGGCTCCTTCAGATTATACAGTTATTGGCAATACCGAAAACTGGATTTTCTTTCAGTACGTCAATGGTGTTACAGTTTCTGGTGGAGTTCTTGATGGGCAAGGTCCAGGTTTATCGGCTTGCAAGGCCTCTGGCATGAATTGCCCCAGCGGCGCCACGGTATGTTACTTGCATAAATTAATTAAGAATTTGAAAGGTAAACTATATAATTGCTTGAGCCCTAATTATATTATAGTCTGAAATTAAGAGATTTAGCAGAACTTTTACTGAAACTAAACACGACAATGACTTTTCTGTTTGTATGTGAATGCAGTCACTGGGTTTTTGCAATTCAAATAATATAGTGATCAGTGGATTAACATCACTGAATAGCCAATTGTATCACATTGTCATCAATGGCTGCCAAAATGTAAAAGTGCATAGTGTGACGGTGTCTGCCTCTGGCCACAGCCCCAACACAGATGGCATTCATGTACAATTATCAAGTGGTGTCACAATCCTTAAATCCAGGATCAGAACTGGTGATGATTGCGTCTCAATCGGTGCTGGAACCACTAACTTATGGACTGAAAATGTAGCGTGTGGCTCTGGCCATGGAATCAGGTAACTAAACTTACTATATTAGTGTCTCTGCACATGATCATTAATTACTAACGTGTTAGTATATGCTATAATATTTGGTGTTGATTAAACATGTGTGTTCCATGCAGTATTGGGAGTTTGGGAAAAGATCTTCAAGAGCCTGGTGTACAGAACGTAACAGTTAAATCTGTTACATTTACAGGTACACAGAATGGTTTGAGAATCAGGTCTTGGGGGAGACCTAGCAGTGGCTTCGCTAGGAACATACTTTTCCAACATGCTATCATGAACAATGATTAGAATTCCATTGTCATTGACCAAAATTATTGTCCGGATAACCAAAATTGTCCCGGTCAGGTATGTTTAAATGGAAAATTCTTGCTTTTATTCTTATGCAGCTACTTGCTAATTAATAGCTGAAAATCAAGTTTTCAAACTTTATAAGTTTGTATTGAACAGGAATCTGGGGTTAAAATTAGTGATGTGACATACCAAGACATACGTGGAACATCGGCAACAGAAGTGGCAATCAAGTTTGATTGCAGTAAGAAGAACCCATGCAGCGGGATAAAATTGAAAGATGTGAAGCTGAATTACAAGAATCAGCCAGCTGATGCATCATGTGACAATGCTGATGGAACAGCTTTTGGTTTCATTCAGCCATCTAGTTGTCTGTAAATATACATTAAAGCACACTATAAAGGATTAAGGTTAGGATCACGCTTGAAGGAGCCCTTTGCTGAGTGAGGTCTACTACTTGAGCCTGTGGCGTTCCCAGCATTTATTGGGGTTGCTTGGAGAGCCCAGCAGTGAGATTACCGTGGAAGTGGAAATTCTTTGCTATTATGACCACAATGTTGCTGTTTTACTATACTGATCCTCATATGTGATTTTCGAGATATTTCTGTAATATTAGGCCCATAAGACAATAAGTTGAGAGCCCATAAATTAACTTAATAAGAACCCATAATTAAGAAATCTCTAGGCTACGACAATAATAATAATAATAATAATAATAATAATAATAATAATATAAAGAGGGAGCAGAATCATTTGGGGTAATTGTTACCCGTTTCCTTCAAGAGCAGAAAAAAAAAAAAAAAAAAAAAAAAAAAAAAAAAAACACAATCTAATATCCTTTGTTCCTTTATTTCACACCCAAATTTCTTCTTGTTACTCCCTCCATCCACAACTTTTTCTCTTAAAATCAACCCACAAACTCACCCAAGTATTAGCTAAACTCCAATTTCAATAAAAACACTAATCTAAAACCCATTTTCCACTTGCAAGAGCTAGTGATTGCTTTCAATTGGTAAGCTCTTCATTCTTTTCTTTTCTTTTTATTAAGTTCAATAGTTATTTCATTATTCCATTGTAATTATTATGGCATAATAATAGGGTAAAGTTAACTTTTATATTAACTTAATGAATAAAGTTTTATTTTGGAATAATAGATTCCTAGGATTAAAATAAAAAAATAATAAATAAATAAAAATAAAAATAAAAATAAAAATAAAAATTCCTACCTACTAGTGTGCTCTCTTTAAAAGGTGAAATTGGAAGTTGGTGTATGTACAAGGGAGAATTGGATTTAAGTTTTTATATCTTAAATGCTAGGTTGAGAATGAAGAAATTAATTATGATGTGGTTGATTTTTGGGACTATAGGTGTATATTAGTTGTATTTAAACTAGAAAGAATTTTGATGTAATAAGGGGAAGGAATTTTAGCATGACATGCTAGAGGAAAACAAAAAAAATATGTCGAATGGTGAAGGAGAAATAAATGGGAAAATATGAAATTGTTATATTATTTTGTGCAGGCTATAGATGGACATTTTAAATTTATTTATGGTGTGTTGTAAATTTTTGGGAGATTGTTGAGCTATTGAAATTTTGGGAAACGTTCGATTTATGTTAGAATACTATCGGATTTCTTTTAGAATTTTTGAACATAAATCATGCATTTTATATCCCACCATTTCAACCTAGGATCTAAATTCCTCTCTTGATGCATTTTTACTTTCTTTATTTTTAGGAAGGATCTAGCTCCTATAGTTGATACTAGGGGTGCTCCAGCGGTCTAGGCCTCAGTTTATTTTCAGTACAGGTGAGTGGATAAATATAAACACTGGTATTTTATTAAATGTAAATTATTTGTATTATTTCTAAGTATGAAATTGAGAACAGAAAATGATAATTTTATATTTTATTATTGAATAAAATGAGATTTATAATTACAGTTGAATAAATGGCTGAATACACTAAATATATGCACCGAATAGATAACACCTTAATAATGGGTGATTTATTTTCAGCTGAGCTTATACTTATATTGTCTTTGGGACAGCGCTTGATATACACATAGCCTTTGGGGCATATATCAGGTGATCGCCCTTTGGGGTAGCTCTACACATGTGTATGACCAGTATTTTTATTGCTCTTGGGTTATTTTTGTGTCATTATAGAGCCCAAGATGTCAGCATTGCTCTTAGACTACCAAAGTTTATTATTGCGCCTGAGATGCTAGCATTATCTATAGGAAGCATATTGCAAGTGTATGAGGATATTGTAAATTTTATGATTTTAATATATTTATTTCAGCAATATTGTTGCAATATGAATTCTATTTTAGCTCAGCTATATGATTTAGATTAAATGATATTTATTCAATTGACCTATTCTAACATAGCAAAATTGATACTATTAAGTACTAAAACCTTATCTGTTTCCCTTTGTTATTTATTGATTCGCTCACTAATTAGTTGTACTCACCCTTTTAATTTTTAATATTTCAGATTCCTTTTGCTGACTCCACCACTAGCAGCCTCTCTTTCAGAGTTGTCCTCTCTTCCACTTCACCAACTATAGAGTCTAGTGGAGGTCAGGCCAAAATGTTTCTTTTAGATATTTATATTGTTTTATGCACCGAATAGATAACACCTTAATGACAGGTGATTTATTTTCAACCAAGCTTATACTTCTATTGTCTTTGGGACAGTGCTTAATATACACATAGCCTTTGGGGCGTATATCAGGTGATCGCCCTTTGGGGTAGCTCCACACATGTGTATGACCAGTATTTTTATTGCTCTTGGGTTATTTTTGTGTCATTATAGGGCCCAAGATGCCAGAATTGCTCTTAGACTACCAAAGTTTATTATTGTGCCTGAGATGCCAGCATTATCTATAGGAAGCATATTACGAGTGTATGAAGATATTGCAAATTTTATGATTTTAATATATTTATCTCAGCAATATTGTTACAATATGAATTATATTTTAGCTCAACTATATGATTTACATTAAATGATATTTATTTAGTTGACCTGTTCTAACATAGCAGAATTGATACTATTAAGTACTAAAACCTTATCTGTTTCTCTTTGTTATTTATTGATTCGCTCACTAATTAGTTGTACTCACCCTCTTAATTTTTAATATTTCAGATTCCTTTTGCTGACTCCACCACTAGCAACCTCTCTTTCAAAGTTGTCCTCTCTTCCACTTCACCAACTATAGAGTCTAGTGGAGGTTAGGCCAAAATGTTTCTTTTAGATATTTATATTGTTTTAGTCTATTGTACATATATAAAGACAGCTAGAAGCTCTGATATGCAAATATTTTATTTTGATTCTCACAGAGAGGATATATGGATATTTGTATATCTAAATATATTTGATGGGCACAGAGCCATATTTTATATGTCAGATGTATTTTAACAGGTTTCATGATTTCTTTTGGCTATAGATTTAGGGGAAACTCTGTTAATTTTTCAGGTTATATCAGTCTCTATAGGTTAGGAATGGGTGTGACTTTTTGTGGTAGCAGAGCTTAGGTTTATAGGTTCTGTAGGCCCTTCTACTTTTAGTGTTAGTGTTGTTAACTATATATCCCAATATTCTGTTCCTTATCTTTGTTTTATAGGACAATGTCACCCAAGGCAGTTGGTAGTAGAGGCCATGGTGTTAACCGTGGCCGTGTCTCGTTGAATTAGATTATCAGATGTTGGCCGACCTCGTTGGGATCCTGCAGTTCCACCTTCACCTCCAAATGAGGTGGTAGATCATGATGAGTTACATGAGGGAGGAGATGAGCATGGTAATTCTGCTTCTCATGGCATTGTATCAAGTGCATCTGTAACTCCACCACCACCACATCAACCAGCCCCTACAGTAACACCTCTTGTTTCACCGGTAGCACCTCTTGTTCCTCCAATAGCTATACCTCTTATACCACCTACAGTCCCAGCTACTTCTTTCCAACTGAACCCTGATTTGGGTACATTTATGGCATAAGTGGTTACTGCAGCTGCTATAGCCAAACCTAAAGATCCGTGAGACATGGTAGAATGAGCCAGACGTTTAGGTGCATATGATTTTAATGGTTGTTTAGATGCAGATGCTGCAAAAAAATGGTTAAGGATGATAATAAAGGTGTCTTATATGATAAAGCTAGCTAATGCAGACATAGTGAATAATGTGCATAGATTATTACAAGGAAGGGCAGATAGCTATAATGATGACATATGCCAAAGATATGGAGTTGACTTGACTTGGGATAGATTTGTATTTGAGTTTCGTCAGGAATATCTAACAAAGTGTTATAGGAAAGGGAAGCAAGATGCCTTTTTCATATTAATACATAGTAGTCTTATAATGAGGGAATATGTTGATCAGTTCGAGGATCTGTATTACTTTATTTATGATATCTTACCTTCTAAGGAGGCTAAGTGTGACAGATTCAGACAGGGATTGCATGTTGAGATTAGAGCATCCATAACTTAGTTCAAGGGTAGTAATTTCCATGAATTAGTAGAAGTTTCTTTAAATGTTGAGAAGGTGAAGCAAGAAGAAAAAGAATATGAGTAAAAGATAAGTAAGAAACATGGCTAGAATTCCTCACAAGGCTTCAGGGAGAGATTAAATAAGAGATAAGGTAGTTTATTTCAGCCTAAAGCCAAGTTTAGCTGCAGTGGTAGGGGCTCATACTTTACAGGGCAATAGATTGCTAGACCCCAGGCTAGTTAGAGATCAGTGGTATAACCAATGGGTGGTTCTTCTAGTTCACAGAAGCAGAGCTAACTACAGGGAGACAATTTTGGGTTGAATTAGAAGAAGAGATCATATCCACAACGTGTTACTTGTGGCAGGCACCACGAAGGGGAGTGTACAAAGTTTGACAAAGTATGTTTCTAGTGTGGTGCTCCAGAACACCTTAAAAGAGATTGTCCCTTACTTGTGGCCAAAGATAGTGTTTTCGAGCAAGGTTCAATAGCGCTTGAAAGTGTGCAGATTAGTACAACACCCCCACAAGGTAGATCTACAATAGATGCTGGATCTATCATGAGTAGGGCTAGTGGGGCTACTTTAACTGTCCAGTCTAGACCTGCAACATAGGCTGGTAGACCCTACACTCAAGCCAGAGCTTTTGCCATGATATAGCAAGAGGCACGAGCATCTCTAGAAGTTGTGATGGGTATATTGACCACATTTGGTAAAGATGCACACATTCTTATAAACCCTGGGTCCACTCATTCTTTTGTGTCATAATCATTTTCTATGCATGCTGATAAAGAGTTAAAATTATTAGATTGTGGACTAGTTGTAGGTACTCTAATTGGGAATTCTATTATTTACGAGCATGTGTACAATGATTGCGTGATTAAGGTGGGTGATCATGAGTTGTTAGCTGATCTAATCCCTTTGAATCTTTAGGATTTTAATGCTATCATGGGCATGGATTGGTTATCCTGCCATCATGCCATAGTTCATTACTTTAAGAAATCTATAGTGTTTGATTGTCCTGAGAAGTCCAAGTTTATGTTTTATAGAGAAAGATATTATCTTCCTTCTGTAATTTCTGCTAGGACATTGTTTGTGAGTTTCTTGATGTTTTCCTTGATGAACTTCCTAGATTACCTCCTGATAGGGAAAAGAGTTCTCCATTGATTTGAATCCTGGTACAGCCCCTATCTTAATGGCACCATATAGGATGGCTCCAACAGAACTGAGGGAGTTAAAAGTACAATAGCAAGAATTGCTTAATAAGGGCTTTATAAGGCCTAGTGCATCACTTTGGGGAGCTCCTATTTTATTTGTGAAGAAAAAGGATGGCACTTTGAGATTATGCATTGATCATAGGTAGTTAAATCAAGTCATAGTGCATAATAAGTATCCTTTGCCCCGCATTGATGATCTCTTTAACCAACTCCAACGTGCTAAGGTGTTCTCCAATATTGATTTATAGTTTGGGTATCATCAATTGAAGATCAAGGAGTCTGATGTATCTAAGATAGCTTTCAGAACTTGTTATGAGCATTATGAGTTTCTTGTTATGCCTTTCAGGTTAACCAATGCACCAGCTACTTTTATGGACCTTATAAATAGAGTGTTCAAACCTTACTAGTGCTATAGAGGTTAGGAGTTTCTTGGATTTAGCAGGGTACTACATGCGTTTTGTCTAAGATTTCTCCATCATTGTAGCACCACTGATAAAACTACTTAAAAAGAATGCAAAGTTTGAATGGACAGAAGAATGCTAGAGGGGTTTTGAGAAGCTTAAGGCATGTTTAACTTTAGCTCCAATTCTTACTCTACCTTCAAGAGTAGGCAGATTTGTTGTGTATAGTGATGCTTCCCGCAAAGGGTTAGGTGGTGTTTGATGCAACATAGGAAGGTGGTAGCTTATGCTTCTAGAGAACTTAGAACACATGAATTGAATTATCATATCCATGATCTAGAATTAGCTGCAGTGGTTTTTGTTTTGAAGACATGGAGGCATTACCTTTACGGTGAAACTTGCTAGATTTATATAGATCATAAGAGCCTGAAATATCTCCTTACATAGAAAGAATTGAATTTGAGGCCAAAAAGATGGATTGAATTACTTAAGGACTATTATTATACCATTGAATATCATCCAGGTAAGGCTAATGTGGTAGTTGATGCCCTTAGTCGAAATTCCCTTGGTAATTTGGCATATGTTAAAGCAGTTAGACTTCCATTATTGTTGGAGTTTCGATCTCTAAGAGCAAAGTGAGCAATGGATAATTCAAGGGCATTATTAGCAACTCTTAAAGTTAAGCTAATATTGGTGGAAAAGGTTAGAGAAGCTCAAAGCTAAGATGAGCAATTGAACAAGATCATCAATGAGGTGAGAAATGACACTCGTATAGATTTTTCACTTAGTGAAGATGGGACTTTAATGTTTGATTGCATGTTATGTGTACCTAATGTAGAAAACCTAAAAAGGGAGATAATGAAAGAAGTTCACTATCTGCCTATTCTATGCATCTGGGTAGCATTAAAATGTATTGGGATTTTAGAGAAAATTATTGGTGGTCAGGTATGAAGAAGCAAATAGCAGAATTTGTTTCAAAGTGCTTGATATGCTAGCAAGTTAAGGTAGAGCATCAGTATCCAACGGGGAAGTTACAGCCACTTCCTATTCCAGAATGGAAGTGGGAGCATGTCACTATGGATTTTGTTTCTAGATTACCTCGTACTCCACGTGGGCATGATGTAGTTTGGGTAATAATTGATAGATTTACCAAATCAACACACTTTTTGCTTATCAGGATGGATTCTTCTCTAGATAAGTTAGCAGAGATTTATGTCAATGAGATTGTGAAACTCCATGGTGCTCTAGTTTCCATTATTTAAGATAGAGATCCAAGGTTTATATCTCGATTTTAGCCTAGTTTGTAGAATGTTTTAGGAACTGAAGTGAAGTTTAGTACTTCCTTTCATCCACAGATAGACAGTCAATCAAAATGAACTATTCAGACTTTGGAAGACGTGCTTAGGGCATGTGTAATGGAGTTTAAGGGAAGTTGGGAGAAGTATGTATATTTGATGGAGTTTGCTTATAATAATAGCTATCACGCTAGTACTGGCATGGTTCCTTATGAGGCATTGTATGGTAGAAGATGTAGGATGCCAGTATGTTAGACTGAAGTTGGAGAAAAGAAGCTAGAAGGCCCAGAAATGGTATGGCACACTGTTGGTAAGATCCAAATGATTAGAAGTGTATTAAAGGCTGCATAAGATAGGCAAAAGAGTTATGCAGATTTGAAGAGAAGATATATTAAGTACAATGTTGGTGATAAGGTATTCTTAAAGATCTCTCTTTGGAAGGGAGTTATATGCTTTGGTAAGTTTGGGAAGTTTAGTCCTCTGTCTATAGGGCCTTATGAGGTTATAGAGAGGATTGGACCAGTTGCTCATCGTTTAGCTTTACCTCCAGAGTTATCACAAATTCATGATGTCTCTCATGTATATATGTTAAGAAGATACAAAAGTGATCCCTCTCATGTTCTCCAGAAGCAACCTATTGAGTTGAGAGAAGATTTGACGTGTGAGGAAGAACCAGTGGAGATTATTGACAGAGAAGAGAAAGTCTTGAGGAACAAAGTGGTTCCATTAGTTAAGGTTTATTGGAGCAACCACTATAGAAAAGAAGGTACTTGGGAAAAAAAAGAGGATATGTGAGCTTAGTACCCACACTTATTTTCTCTACAAGGTGTTGCAAGGGTTTTACGGTCGCCAGACAAGTCTCACCTAAAGTGGGAAAAGTGAGGAGTCACCACTTTAATTTTGAGGGAAATTAAAGAAAACCATTTGTAAAGATTAAAAAACCACTTGAAAAACAGAGATTCTAGGTTCGGGGTCCGTATACGGGTGGGTAAGGTGTTAGGCACTCCACTTCGTCTCTCAACGAGGGTAAGCAGATTTAATGTTGTGCTCTTTATAAATTGAAATAGATAATTTGGGGTTTAAAATGATGATGTTAATCCTTTGTACGGGCAAAAGGAATGTTTGATATTTCACTATTATGAGTTGCCCAAAAACATGAGTACATGAGATGACCCTTCAGTGAATAGGTGTTGGGTAGTAGTTATTTATGAATACTGAAGTTGTGATATTCTCAGGGGGATTTTTGTCCTATACATATGAGTGCCTTAAGGAGGACTCTCCATCGAGCCTCAACCTAATATTCATGATACTTTGGGAAGAACTCTCTCGCCGATCCCTTGGTGTATTAAGAATTTAATTTGAGAGCTAGGGTAAGAACTCTCCCCCGATCTCTTAGTATTTTTTTAATTTGAATTTAAGCTAAGAGAATTCGAGTAGAAGCTTCTCTCCTGATCTCTCAATGTATTTTGTTAAAATTCAAGCAGAGGATTTCGGGTAAGAACTCTCCCCCGATCTCTATATATTTTGTTAAGGTTTTGACTGAGAATTCGGGTAAGAACTCTCCCCCGATCTCTCGATATATTACGTTAAAAATTAGGCTGAGAATTTGGGTAAGAACTCTCCCCCGATATCTTAATGTGTTATGTTAAAAATTAGGCTGAGAATTCGGGAAGAACTCTCCCCCGATCTCTTAATGTGTTACGTTAAAAATTAGGCTTAGATCGCCTTCTTTAAAGAAATGATCGGCCTGAAGATTGCCATGGCATCTGATCAGTTCAAAAGAGTCGATTCGCAGATTATATTCTTGACTTATAGATTGGAGATCAGTCTCTCTAAGGACTGATGGCAGTTTATCAACTGGCAGGTTCTCCTTTCTCGAAGACGTTCCTCGCTTCGGTCTGGTAGCCGGACCAGTAACCAGAATGATGGCTATGCTGGATCGCCCGCTTGGTCTAATCGCATCGCCTTCCTTCGACGTCCACGAAAAATGGACGGAAGGCGGGTTGCAGCTCTATGACCCTCAATTCCACTCATTTTCAAGAAATAAAAAGGAAAATTGATCAAAAAAAGATTGAAGCTCTTACCAGAGCACTAGTCGGTGTCCGAAAAACTTAGAAAACGAGAGAGAATTTGATGTCGATGAGAGAAATCTGAAAGTGGCGTGAGTTGCAAATGGCTACTCCCCTCCCTATTTATACTCGTTGGTGCATTAAATGCTACATCGATAAGCGAGATTTGATCGTTCCAGTACCCTGAGAAAATTCCAGAAGCATGGAAAAGAGATCGGATAAAGGAGATTGGTTCATGAGTTCATTTTGCGGGATCAGATCAGACAAAATTAAAAGAGATCAGAAAATAATGCAATAATAAAACAAAAATAAATATTCAAATAAAATTTCACTTCCAAAAGATCAGATTATATCATTTGGGCGATATCTCAAGATCAAATTACATCATTTGGGTGATCTCCCAAGATCAACAATTACAAGTATCCCTACACTACATTCTACATAACTCACTACTTCTGAACTCAAAACGTCGCACGATAAGCCTATGTCAAAGCCTAGTCTTTTGGCTGAATCAAAAATGTGTTTGATCAGAAAGCCAGCCACAAATGTGGGATAGATGTGCAGCTCAGATGGGGTGACTATGACTCTCATGATATTGAGTGGAGTCATCGCCGATGTCATTGACCAGAACCGAGCTGCAGTCGGGACATCCGACATGGTTAGGAGCCAAATGAACTTCAAGAGGCGGTCACTAACACCAGGGTCGAAATTAGCAATTCTCTTGTCTGAGATCGGTTTACTGATCATACTGGTAGACCGATTTGAGATCGGCACAGTCGTTACTTTTAACCTTGAGCGATAAATTAGTCCAGTTCTCTCGCCGTCATTAGATGACATTCTCATGGCTCTCCATCGCCAAGGTCACAAATTTTCAGGCGAGAGGCGAAGGAAACAGTTAGAAAAAGATAAAAATGGCCATCATAATTGGAATTATCGCTAGAAAAGCTAGAGTTGGGGAAGTGGTGCATCAAAAATAAACTGGAAAAGGAAAAATGAAGTGTAAAAGTGATTTCCTATTGCTGCATATATATAGGGCCCTGGCATTTATTGCGAAACTCGAAACGGGCTCATTGGTAACCGAAGCATTTATTGCTTTGACCGATACAGGTCGGATTGAGTAGGAGGTTGGAAAATAGAGAGATCAGGAAAGTAAAAAGGACCAGGCGCAAAAGAGGAGAAAGATCGGAATAACGATCTTAAGATGGGTCAGTCACAATAAGAGCGAAAAAGCAGGGGATGACTTATAGAGATCGGAGAACTTAGGGGGATTAAATAACTTCCGGTCAGAACTTTCAATTAGCTCCCTTCACCGTCAGATCCGAGTTAGTTAAAGCATTGCAGGCCTGATCTGATCCTCACCACACATCTCATTTGCAAGGTCGCCCTCTTAGCCGCCAGACGCCAAATGGTTAAAGCAGCCCTGTACATCTCGATTTGCACCGTTGATTATAATTGTAAGGATTGATTTGGAGCCCTCAGATCAAAAGCAGATGACAGATTCGGCACTTTTTGTTCCCAGCCTTTGGATCCATTTTGTAAGGCGAGACCCCTGACCATTGGATTAAGGGATGAAAGGACAGATATCCTGAACAGGATCCCGACCCTCCATTTTGATTCTCTTTAATTCCCAGACATCAGATTATGTCCTTTTGCATCTAAGCCTTCCGTTTCCTCTTGATGAGATCTTGACCTTCCATTTCGAGCACCCATTCCCTATAAATACCTACATGTAATACTATAGAAGGGGAAAAGGGAGGTGGTAATTATCGTGGAAAGGCTCTGAACTTTGATTCAGTCATACTGCTTATCATTAGAAAGTCCCAAAGTTCTGAGGAACTTTAGAAACCAGTTTTCTGAAGTATTTCATTTCAAGGAGCTCTCAATCCTGTGATTTTCATTTTCATTACCTGTGTACTACCCTGTGAACCCAACTTCACTCTGCCTCATTCCCATCACCTTAGTGTTTGTGCATTGCCCTGCGAGCTCAACTTCATTCTGCTTTATTCCCATTACCTCAGGTAAGCTCAAGTCCTTCGGCCGTCTGCCTTCACCTCTCTAAGATTTGTGGATACCGGAGTCAGCTCGCCCGTCTCCCCAACTTTCCATAGGTAAGCATCTAAACTATCATTTTATTGAATATCCTTGGTTTGTTTTCTCAAGTTTTCTTTTAAAGTTTTTCATCCAGTCACACTAAGTCTCAGAATAGGTTATCTTAGCCCGTAGTTATTTCCTTTGCCTCATTTTTATTCATTTGTAAATTCCCTTTATCGTCACTTCGTTTTCATTCCTTTCGAGAATAAATGTTTGAGTCGTTGGCGACTCGTAAATACTTTAAAGAATATAAGAAGGAGTACTTTAACATGAGAGTTTTTGGTCTGAATAAATGAAAAATGATAAAGGAAAATAGGTGTAGCAAAGGTCGAATAAGTTGGAAACAAGATTAGGTCAAACAAATAAGTCATAAGAGTGGGCCATGGCGATCTTTAGGCTAATCATTTCTTTGAAGAAGGTGATCTTATCATAGTGTATGAGGAGCAGCTGAAGTCCGGGCTCCATTTTCCCTTGGATGGATTTTACAAGGTCATCCTGAAATTCCACCATGTCTCAGTGGCTCAAGTGCATCCGAACTCCTGGTGGACTTTAGTAGCCTTCAGAGGTCTCTGTTGAGCCAAGAGACTGGAGCCCACGGTTAGGGTCTTTGCCGAGCTGCATAGGCTTGCCGGAAGAAAGGATGATGAGTTCTGGTTTTTTTAGGCAAAGCCAAACTATGGGCTTTTCACTGATCTTCCTTTTTCGCTGAAGAACTGGAAGGATCGGCTTTTCATCCTTAGGAGCAAGGATCGAAATGGCTTTGAGGGGATCCCATGTAATTGGAATTATTTGGTCCCCCAAGTCCCTAAGAAGCTTACTTTAAATAAAGACGAAGATGCCATGGTGAAAGAATTAAAAGTTCAGGCAACCACCCATAAATATTCGTGCTTAAATGCGGTCGTGGCCGAACTGAAATGGTGGATGATGTGGCTGATCTCTCATGAAGATTACGAGCTTCAGCTTTCTGACCTCAGTCCTGTGACCGGTACAATCCAGATCTCTAGTCTCTCAATCTTAGCGAACTTACTAACTTTTTTTTTGTGCAGGTATGGCGGGTGGTGACGCTTCCAAAGAGAGCCTCAAGCGAAAGAGGGAGGTCTCCCAAAAGGTACAAGCGATGAAAGAGGCTAGTGCTGCCGCTGCTCAAACACCTTGACAAGACTTGGTAGAAGTACCGAGCTCCCCTCGTCGACCTCAGGAACAGCCGGTCTCGAAAGTAGAGGTTGTCGTCTCTTAACCTCAGCAGATTGAATGTCCACCTCCTCTGATCTCTTCTAATGTAGAAAGGGAGTCTTCTGTCCCTACTGTTAGAACGCTCTCCCAAGGAGCTCAACTCCTTATCCAATCACTGGAATGAAACCGCTCAACCCGAGGGAATCCTGGTCCAGCCAAGGTCATGGGCACCTCCATCTGTTTCCAAGAAGATCAGAACGGTTGAGGAGAGTACTGATGATATTCTAGCTCAGATAATGAGTTTGGGCGTGGAGGCTATTGCAAACTAACACGTGATCAGAGAAAAAGCCCACACCTTAAGGAAGGAGATCCTTAAAGCGGTTCAGGATGCATCGACTGCGAAGGCTGAGCTCTCCAGTGCCAATGATTACATTGTCAAACTGGAAGATCGGGTGAAGTATTGCGAAGAGCGGATAGTTGAAGTGGAGCGAGAACTTGAAGTCACCCGGGCTGGTTGATCAGCCGATCTCGCTCATTTTTCTGAGGAAGAGGAGCTCCAGGCAAAAGAGGAGGAGAGTACTACAAAAGAGGCTGGAGCATATGTGAACACCCATAGCGACCTTTTGTCCGAGCTAAAGAAGCGTTATCCTGAGGAGGACTTCACCTGGATGGATAAGCTCATCCTAGCGACCGAAGAGGATAGCAATGAGGAGCTCGAGGGTGAGGAGAGAGAAAGGAATGTAACTGGGGAACAGGGCGGAGAAGACCCCCCTTATTAATTGACTTGTATATTTTATTTTGAAATGAATTGAAGTCTTTTATGTTCAATTTCTTGATGAGATCGGAAAGCATCCAAACCAAATTGTCTGAGTACTTAATTGATTGAATGCAGTTGAACATTAAGTTGAGAGCTCATAAGATAATAAGTTGAGAGCCCATAAATTAACTTAATAAGAGCCCATAATTAAGAAATCTCTAGATTATAATGATAATGATGATGATAACAACAACAACAACAACAACAACAACAACAACAACAACAACAACAACAACAACAACAATAATAATAATAATAATAATAATAATATAAAGAGGGAGCAGAACCATTTGGGGGAATTGTTTCCCGTTTCCTTCAAGAGCAAAAAGAAAAAAAAAAAAAAAAACCTTAATCTAATATCCTTTGTTCCTTTCTTTCACGCCCAAATTTCTTCTTCTTCCTCCCTCCATCCACAAATTTTTCTCTTAAAATCAACCCATAAACTTACCCAAGTATTAGCTAAACTCCAATTTCAACAAAAACACTAATCTAAAACCCATTTCCCACTTGCAAAAGCAAGTGATTGCTTTCGATTGGTAAGCTCTTCCTTCTTTTCTTTTTTTTTTGTTATTAAGTTGAATAGTTATTTCATTATTCCATGATAATTCTTATGGCATAATAATAGGAGAAAGATAACTTTTATATTAACTTAGTGAATAAAGTTTTATTTTGGAATAATAGATTCCTAGGGTAAAAATAAAAAAATAACAAATAAATAAATAAATAAAATAAAATTAAAATTAAAAATTCCTACCTATTAGTGTGCTCTCTTTAAAAGGTGAAATTGGAAGTTGGTGTTTGTACAAGGGAGAATTGAATTTAAGTTTTTATATCTTAAATGTTTGGTTGAGAATAAAGAAATTAATTATGATGTGGTTGATTTTTGGGACTATTGGTGTATATTAGTTGTATTTAAACTAGAAAGAAGTTTGTATAATAAGGGGAAGGAATTTTAGCATGACATGCTAGAGGAAAACCAATATATATATATATATATATATATATATGTTGAATGGAGAAGGAGAAATAAATTGGGAAAATGTGAAATTGTTATATTATTTTGTGTAGGCCATAGATGGACATTTTAAATTTATTTATGGTGTGTTGTAAATTTTTGGGAGCTTGTTGAGCTATTGAAATTTTGGTAAATGTTCAATTTATGTTAAAATGCTGTCGGATTTCTTTTAGAATTTTTGAACATAAATCATGCATTTTATATCCCACCATTTTAACCTAGGATCTAAATTCCTCTCTTGATGCATTTTTACTTTCTTTAATTTTAGGAGAGGATCCAGTTCCCGTAGTAGATACTAACGGTGCTCCGGCATTCTAGGACTCAGTCTATTTTCAGTACAGATGAGTGAATAAATATATAATACTGGTATTTTATTAAATGTAAATTATTTTTATTATTTCTAAGAATGAAATTGGAAACAGAAAATGGTAATTTTATGTTTTATTATTGAATAAAATGAGATTTACAATTACAGCTGAATAAATGGCCGAATACACTCAATATATGCACCGAATAGATAATACCTTGATGACGGGTGATTTATTTTCAGCTCAGCTTCTACTTATACTCTCTTTGGGACAACGCTTGATATAAACATAGCCTTTGGGGCATATATCAGGTGATCGTCCTTTTGGGGTAGCTCTACACATGTGTATGACCAGCATTTTTATTGCTCTTGGGTTATTTTTGTGTCATTATAGAGCTCAAGATGCTAGCATTGCTCTCAGGTTGCCAGAGTTTATTATTATGCCTGAGATGTCAGCATTATCTACAGGAAGCATATTGCGAGTGTATGATAATATTGCAGATTTTATGATTTTAATATATTTATTTCAACAATATTGTTACAGTATGAATTCTCTTTTAGCTTAGCTACATGATTTAAATTAAATGATATTTATTCAGTTGACCTATTCTAACATAGCAAAATTAATACTATTAAGTACCAAAACCTTATCTATTCCTCATTATTATTTATTTATCAACTCACTGAGTAATTGTACTCACTCTCTTAATTTTTAGTATTTCAAATTCCTTTTGTTGACTCCACCACTAGCAGCCTCTTTTTTAGTGTTGTCCTCTCTTCTACTTCACCAACTATAGAGTCTAGTGGAGGTCGAGCCAATATGTTTCTGTTGAATATTTATTTTATTTTAGTTTATTGTACATATGTAAAGACAGTTAGAAACTCTGATATGCAAATATTTTATTTTAATCCTCACAGAGAGGATATATAAATATTTGTGTATCTAAGTATGTTTGATGGGCACAAAGCCATATTTTACTTGTCAAATGTATTTTAACAGTTTTCATGATTTCTTTTAGCTATAGATTTAGGGAAAACTCTACCAGTTTTTCAGGTTACATCAGTCTCTATAGGTTAGGGACAGGTGTGACATTTTATATTATTCTTTTTTATTTATGGTTATATATTTTCTCATTTAAATTAAACTATTTGCGGACTTCTATTTTTTATAGGCCAAAATACAAATGCCTTATTAAGCCTTCAACTTAATTTCAAAAGTTAATTAAACTCTCTTATTTTAGTGCTAATCAATAAAGTCTTTTTAGTTTTTTGAAATTCAATAATTAAACCTGATTATTAACATTGTTAATAATTAAAGTGAACTATTAAGAAGTTGGAATCCCTAATGGACAAGAGAAATAATGGACATAATAGATCAAGGATATGCTTCCAGGACCAGTTCAAATGTTGAATTTGACCATGCTGTCAGAATCTTTAGAACTCTTCTTTTCTCACACCTTGTGAAATCTCATATCTCTGAAGATGGACCATCTGCCTTGATACCATGTGAAATTTCAAACCTTGAAAAGTATGATGAACATTAATATAAGATCCACACTATTGGGTTTCTCATGATACCTTTCATTTGATATCACATAGGGCTCATATTTTCTCAGTTCTCACAACATATGAAATTTCATAGCGAGGGATATGTGGATGACCATCAACATAGGGTTAACTAATGAACAAGGTTTGCTTCTATGTGCAAAATTCTTGTCCATGACCGGCACTTTGAGACTGGCATTATTCCCAAAGCTAAAAACGCTTGCCACCTATGTGGCTGCTTTAGAGAGACCTCAAATCATCTCCTCCTACACTGCTCCTTCTCATGGAAGATTTGGAACCATTTTCTACATTGGTGGTGCATCTATTATTGAAATCCTTATAATCACCACAAGAGCAAACTCTTGCTCTTTTACAAATCCTTTTTCACTCAAGAGCAATTAATGCTCTATCACACTCAAGTAACAATAAATGTTCACAACAACCTTGAACTAACTCTCAGAACTAAGAAATTATAGCTCACAATTTCAAGCTCTCAATAATCAATTATGGTAGCTCAAGTTCTAGAGAGAGAGAAGAGGAAAAAATATTTAGAACATAATAGATTCTCAAAGAAATAATTGTTGTAACTTCCCTCCAGTTATAAATGGTCTCTATTTATAGTTTTGGTAAGAAAATGACCGTTGGGGTGCATTAAATGTAAATATAGTCATTCAACCATCCAAAACCCTGTTTTATCGAGTTTTAAAAACTCAATTTTAGCTGCCGAACTTTTTTACTTTGGCTGCTGAAGGTTGGAGTACTAAAAAAATATCATTTAAAAAGTGAACTTCGACTGCCGAAGGTCCCACTTTTGGTTGTCAAAGGTCCCATTTTCGGCTGCCGAAGTACTCTATGGATAAAACTGACACTTAGGCTTTAAAAACTCAAAAAACTATCATTTAAAGAGTAAGCTTCGGCTGTCAAAGTTCTCACTTTTGCCTGCCGAAGTGCTCTCTGGACAAAAAGGCTCAAAAAGGCACTTAGGCTTTAAAAACTCATAACTTTTTAACCCGAACTCAGATTTTCGATCCATTTAAACCATTGGAAAGATAATTTGATAAAATTTTCAATGAAAACACTTTCAAAAATAAATTTGCATTCTCAAAAGTGAAAATTTGATTTTACTCCCCTTGGTCAAGAAAAAGTTGAAAACTCATAACTTTTTGACCCGAACTCAGATTTTTGATCCATTTAAACCATTGGAAAGCTAATTTGATAAACTTTTCAATGAAAACATTTCAAAAACAAATTTGCATTTTTCAAAAGTGAAAATTTCGTTTTAGTTCCCATTAGTTAAGAAAAAATTAAAAATAGAGACACTAATAAATTTAGAGAAACCTAGACTTTAGCCAACATAATCAACCATTTGAGATTCACAAGATAAAAGAAAAAAAAAATTACATTGTAATGTCTCCTTGATCTTTGCTTCAATTTTTTGCTCTCTTTCAATTTTGATTTGAAGCAATTTCTCAATTTTGAACTTGGGACCTACAATTTTTATACAAACACTTTCAAAGTAGATTAGTAGTACACTAATTGTTTATTATCATCAAAACAAAGATTAAGACCTCTACATCTAACAACAATAATATCCAAACATTCTAATTTTTAAACACATCACAACTTTTAAGATTGTGAGCAATTATAGCCAAAATCTCAAAAATCAATTTGAGGGATTTTAAATTTTGCCTCACTTGAAATAGTGATTGATAATAAAAGTAATTAAAAAAATATAGTTTATAGTCAATGCATTTTATTGTAATTAACAAAATGTACTCTAAAATTGTCACTATAAGAAAAATGCGGATTAGCAATGGATTTTTGCAACGAATACCAATCCATTGCTAATAGCAATGGCTTTTGCAACTAATTTTTGATTTCATTGCAATTTGAAAAAAAAAATTAAATGAAGCAACACTTCGGCAATGAAAACAAAATTTTGTTGACATCTGTTGCTAAAATTTGATGCAAATTGACATTATAAAAATATTTGAATATAAATTTGGCAATGGATTTGAAATCCACTGCTAATTTTGCAATGGAATTATAAAATCCATTTCTAATGGCGATGGAGTTTCTAATCTGCTGCTATTTTAGTAAAATTAAAGAAAAATAATTATATAAATTTTGTCAGTGCTCATTAAATTTTTTTTTTGTCAAATTAACAACGGAATAAAATCTGTTAGTAATTAACAACAATTCTAAAATCTGTTGCTAATTAGCAACAGATTCTAAAATCTATTATTAATTTTACGAGAGAAAAATCTCGTCATTAAAAATTTAAAGTGTATATAATTATATTTAGCAATAGATTTTGGAATTTGTTGTTATTTTTTAGGGGAAAAATAAATTTTAATGTTTAAGTTCAGCAATGGACTTTAAAACTTTTACTAAATTCATTGCTAATTTGTATATATATTTCTGCATACACATCATTTTCTTTCTCCATATCATTCATTAACTTATTTTCTTCTCTACATTACAATATTTTTTCTCCCTTCTTTCATTTTCTTTCCAATTCTATAATTTTTTTCCCTTCCTTTTCTTTCATTCTCTTTGCTTTATATTTATTTTCTATTATTAATTTCTTCCCTTTTATCTTATTTCTTCCCAAATCTCTAATTTTTCTCCATCTTCCTTCATTTTCTTCCCAAATCTTTAATTATTTTTCTTCCTTTTCTCTTATTTTCTTCCCTTTTCTTCCTAATATTTTCATCATTTTCTCACTTTTCCTATCATTTTCTTCCATTTTCTCTTATCATTTTCTTCTATCATTTCTCTCATTTTCTCACTTTTCCCATCATTTTCTTCACTTTTATTATTTACCTTTTATTTTCCATTTTCATTAATATAATTTTTCCTCAATTTTTTTTTCACCATAATTTTTTTGACATAATACTTTTACTCTCATTATAATGTGTCTATAACAACTATTAATGACAATTTATGTATCAGTAAAAATTTATAAATTAGTTACAATATTAAAATTTTAATTTTGAATTCTGATAGTTAAACTAGCAAAGGATTATAAATTAGTTGTAATTAGCAATGGAACTTCATTGCTAAATCAGTTGGAAATAGCAATGGATTATTTTTTGCAAATTTTTCTATTTTTTAAAAAATTAAATTAGCAATGTAAAACGTTGTCTATTGCTATTAGTAGCATAATTATCGGTTCCATTGCTAATTGCAACGAAAGTTAAAATTCATTGCTAAGTGAATTAGTAACGAGATTTGCTGCAATGGATAGAAATCGGTTGTAAATCCATTGCTAAATCATTTAGCAACAAATTTTTATGGATTAGCAATGAAAAAATTTTTTTGCTAATCTATGTTTTATCTTGCAGTGTGTGAGGTTTTCATACAGTTGTTCCCAATATTAAAGGTTGGGATATGTAATTCAAAATTAGAATGTTTGGATATAATTGCTAATTAGCGAAAACGATTGACATTTTATATCCAATTGGTTTTATTTTTATAATACATAATCATACATAAATAATTTAAAGACAGTTTATTTACAATTTCTAAATATCCTAAAAAAAGTATATATTTTTTCAAAAATTACATTTTAAAATTAAATATTCATTTCAACCAAATTATTTCTCAAAAATTTAAATTTAAATGAAAATTAATTTTTTTTTTCTAACTAGCGCCAACCCCAACCACCCCCCCCCCCCCCCACACACACACACATATATATATATATCAATCATGATAAAATTTTATCAAAAACCATATATATTTATGTATAATTGATCATTAATTAGAATAATGTCTCATCATAATAATAAAACTTTATGACAATAAGAGTAATGTTAAAACAAGTTAACTCATCTTAACTAGTATTCTCAGAGCACTCATTAGAAAAACTCATATATTTGACTTTTTGGATTCAAAACATAAGTATATGAATCCGTATATTTAATAGATATGTTTTACTATATATCTTGTATCTTGAACCATAATAGATCAAATTTAAAAATAAAAAAAATCATGACTAAACAAATATAGTAATATATACTGTCTTAAATCCTAAGACACAATCTTTTGGTTCATACGTACATACCTTAATCAATAGCCCATCGTGCATACTTTGACACCAAACAATATAATGCAATGGCTGGCGTCCGCTTATAGTTTTGGCAATCTGAAGCAACCAAACTGCTTATCTATGTACGGTACGTATACTAATAGTGCTCTCTCTCTCTCTCTCTCTCTCTCTCTCTCTCTCTCTCTCTCTCTCTCTGTATATATATATATATATAAAGATGACTTGTATCATTATTTATTTTATTTACATTTTATGGCTTTTAATATTAAATAAATTAGTATTAATTCATTTAATGGTGATTATCTATACAATAATATATACTTTGTTAAAAACAAAGTACTACGCACATAGTTTTCCTTAAATGGTGAAATAATCTTATAACTTGTGATTATATATATATATATATATATATATATATATATATATATATATATATATTATCAATTTGGCTTTTAAAAAAATTCTTTCTTAGATCCAGTCTACTATGAATTCAAAATATAAATATGTGAAATTATATATTTAATATGTAAGTTTCACTATATATTCTATGTTTCGAGTCTATAATAAAGCAAGTTTAGACAAAAAAAAAATTCATAACTTTTATTTTATATATATATGGAAATGTCAAAGTGAAATATTTTAAAGACTAATAACCATGTGTCTCCACATGGAACTGAATTTTAATTTAGCAACAGACTTTAAAACTTTTATTAAATCCATTACTAATTCGTATATATATTTTTTCATACATATCATTTCCTTTCTCCATATCATTCATTTACTTATTTTCTTTTCTCCATTACAATCTTTCTTCTCTTTTCTTTCATTTTCTTCCCAATTTTATAATTTTTTTTTCGTTTCTTTCATTCTTTTTGCTTTATATTTATTTTCTATCATTAATTTCTTCTATTTTATTTTATTTTATCTTCTTCTCAAATCTCTAATTTTTCTCCATCTGCCTTCATTTTCTTCCCAAATCTCTAACTAATTTTCTTCCTTTTCTTTTATTTTTTCCCTTTTCTTCCTAATTCTCTCATCATTTTCTCACTCTTCCTCTCATTTTCTTCAATTTTCTCTTATCACTTTCTTCTATCATTTCCCTCATTTTCTCATTTTTCCTATCATTTTCTTCACTTTTATTATTTACCTTTTACTTTCCATTTTCATCAATATAATTTTCACTCAATTTATTTTTTCACCACAATTTTTTTTTTTTGAAATAATACTTTTTACTCTCATTATAATGTATCTATAATAATTATTAGTGACAATTTATGTATCAATAAAAAAATTTATAAATTGGTTATAATATTAAAATTTTTAATTTTTAATTCTAATATTAAAATTAAAAATTTATAATATTAAATGATAGCCAAATTAGCAACGAATTATAAATTAGTTGCACTTAGCAACGGAAGTTCGTTGTTAAATGAGTTGCAAATAGCAGCAAATTATTTTTTTGTGAATTTTTCTATTTTTTTAAGAATTCAATTAGTAACGGAATTATTGGTTCCACTGCCAATTGCAATGGAATTATCAGTTGCCAATTGCAATGAAAGTTAAAATTCATTGCTAAGTGAATTAGCAACGAGACTCTTTGCAATGGACAGAAATTAGTTGCAAATCTATTATTAAATCGTTTAGCAATGGATTTTAATGGATTAGCAATGGAAAAAATCCGTTGCTAATCCGTCTTTTTTCTTGCAGTGTGTGAGGTTTTGACACAATTATTCCTGATATTAAACTTTGGGATATGTAGCTCAAAATTAGAATGTTTGAATATATTTGCTAATTAGTGAGCATTTGACTTTTTTATCCAATTGGTTTTATTTTTCCAATATATAATCATACATAAATAATTTAAAGACAATTTATTTATAATTTCTAAATATTCTAAAAAATATTTATATTTTTTCAAAAATTACATTTTAAAATTAAATATTCATTTCAAGCAAATTATTTCTCAAAAATTTAAATTTAAATGAAAATTAATTATTGTTTTTCTAATTAACCAATATATATTAAAGTTTATATATTTTCATTTTTTATAGAGTTATATCAATATTCTAATTAATGATCAATTATACATATATATATTTTTTATAGAGTTATATCAATATTCTAATTAATGATCAATTATACATATATATATATATATATATATATATATATATATATATATATATGTATGTATGTATAATTGATCATTAATTAGAATAATATCTCCTCATAGTAAATAAAACTTTATAACAATAAAAGTAATGTTAAAACAATTTAACTCATCTTAACTAGTATAATTAAGTCACTCAGTAGAAAAACTCATATATTTGACTTTTTCGATTCAAAACATAAATATATGAGATCCACATTTTTAATAGGTGCGTTGTACGATACATCTTGTATATTAGGCCATACTAGGCTGAATTTAAAAAAAAAAAAAAATCAAGACCAAGGAAATATAATAATATATACTGTCTTCAATCCTAAGACACAATCTTTCGGTTCATACGTACATGCCTTGAGCAATAGCTCATCGTGCAACTTTGACACCAAACAATATAATGCAATGGCTAGCGTCCACTTACATTTTTGGCAATCTGAAACAACCAAACTGCTTATCTATGTACGGAACGTATACTGATGGTGCTCTCTCTCTCTCTCTCTCTCTCTCTCTCTCTCTATATATATATATATATAAAGATGACTTGAATATTTTTTATTTTATTTACATTTTATTGCTTTTAATATTAAATAAATTAGTATTAATTCATTTAATGGTGATTATCTATACAATAATATATACTTTGTTAAAACCAAAGCACTACGCACATGGTTTTCCTTAAATGGTGAAATAATCTTATAACTTGTGATAATATATATATATATATATATATATATATATATATGGAAAATTCTGACTGGGACCAATTTCATCATGGATTTAAGATACAAATATGTGAAATTTATATATTTAATAGATAAGTCTCACTGTACATCCTATATCTTGAGTCCACGATAAAGCAAGTTTAGATAAGAAAATTCTAAATTTTATTTTATATATGCATATGAAAATGTCAAAGTGAAATATTTTAAAGACTAATAACCATGTGTCTCCACATGGAATTGAATTTAAGACTTAGGAATAGTTAGAAATAAGATACAGTTCTTCACATGACAAACCTATCATAGTCTCCTCCCCAGTGAGTAGCAAGGAAGAAATGATAAGATAAGTTAGTTATTGTACGTAAATTGAGGGAAAGGGTCCAACATTCACTTAAATGATGGCTAAGTCATGTGCATGAAATTTCCCATTTCCAAGCAATTTCTGTACATATATTATATGGCCTTCTTTTTAAGGTTCTGAGAAACCCAAAATGTTTCTCTTTTAAAAAGTTTAGTGAGAAGCATATGGTATAAGATAATGTCAGTATACGTATCATGCAGTCAATCTCTCACACACAAACATGTGAATAATATTATAATACATATCTCTTGACAAAAATATTATTTTATCTAATATTCCTTCTAATGTTTTCTAATGAATCTACATGTAACACCCCTATTTGCATAGCCTGGTATATGTTACTGTTCCGGTGATCGGTATCGGTCCGGACAATTAAGAGGATTAGAACTATGTTTAAGACACCTAGAAAAGCCCTGATCAAAAATAAATAGCCCTTATCAGATAGAAAAGTTAAAATAGGAAAAACAGAATATAAAAGGTTAAATGAGCCGGGAGTCACAGCGATGGGTGACCTTCCCAGGAAGTGACTGCGAGGTCAGTCTAAACACAAATTTCGAACCGAAAAATGTGACGCTGCGGTCCTTAGGACTATTGTGAACACAGTGAAAAAGAGAAAATCACGAAAAAGAATTGTTAAGCTTGTCAAATAATTAGGTCAGGAATCCGGAAGAAATATCAAATAACTTACAAACCGGATTGAACCAGCAAGGGGCAATTTGGTCAATTCACCCCTAGAGTTGACTCCTGACCTAACTGTCCAATAAAATCAGAGAAAAGAAAATTTTGGGATCAAGAATTAAATTAAAGAACTAATGAAAAAATAAATGCAAAAGAAAAAGAAAATTGAAAAAATTTATTACATCACCTTTATGACATCATCATGATGTCAAAACTAATTTTATTTTTCCTACCTAAATTGACCAAGTCAAAAGCAATTTTAAAAGACATAAAATACTTAAAAAAAGAAAAGAAAAATCATTTTCTTCTTCCTTAACTCAAGTGTGCCGCCCCACTCCTCTCTCCCTCACTTCACCTCCATTAAAGCTCATTTTGAGCTTGAAGAAACCCTAAATTCAGCCATAGAAATTGTAGGCTCCTTAGTTAAAAGTTGTGTTTGAGCTTTGAAAAGAAGATTGAAGAAGGAATTGGGAAGGAAAGTGGAGAGATTTGAAGATTTGGAATTCAAAGTAAAGGTTAGTAATAAACTCTAATTTATTTCTTTAAATTTCATGCAAATATGCTTTAATAAACTTAGAAATTGAAACAAATCAAAGGAAAACATGGTTGAGGGACCAAACATGAATTTTGGCCAGCCTTAGTTAGGGTTTGAAATGGGTGAATTTGATGCATTTGAATGGTTGCTTAAGTTGAATTAAGTATGTAAACTATGGATAGATGTTTAGAATGCATTAGGTTTGAATTTTATGAGTTAGGGTTTTTGGCACCTAGGGTTTTGAAAGGAAAAAATGTGAGAATTGGTCAAATGGTGTGTTTGACCTTGTTTGAGATGTGTTGAAAGTGTTAGAAGTGAGTTTAAATTCGGATTGAAAATGGTCATGCTGCAGGCAGCAGGACCAAGGTCCATTTCAAGGACCAAAACTAAAAATTTACAAGTCCAATTGGTGTGAGGTCAATTGGGAATGAAACTAGACACAAAATGACACATTTTTCATTTAGGAATCATGCCCAAAAAGTGACCAAAACCTAGTGAACAAATTGACCAAATCTGGATTAGGCAATCTGACCTGTACAAAAATGACCAAATGAACAGTATTTGTTCATTTGGAAATAACTTGGGCTAGGTAGGTCTAAATGACCTGAAATTTTACCAGTGGATAGCTGAGATATAGACCTAAAACTTTCATGAAGAACACAAACCCAAATTATACCCTTAACCAAGTCATTTGGCCACCCAAATTTGGTGACCTAAAACTGCCAGAACCAGTTTGGTGCCCAGAAATCTGGGTTAAGTCTAATCCGGCAACCATGATTCAAATGGCTATAACTTGAGCTACAAAACTCCAATTGGAGTGATTCAAAAAGGAGAATAAAGTTAAGACAATAAGAAACAATTTATATGAAGAAAACTTAGCCAAATTCAAACAGCAACATGACCAATGGAATAGTGCAACATAGGAGACCAAAACTGAAAATTTGCAATTTTGCCTAAAAGACATAAAATTTGAGAAAACAACCAAAACCAACAAATTAGGTAACCAAAATGTAGTATGTGGGTGAAATTAGAATTCCCATACCTATTAAGCATTAGAAAGTCAACAAATTGACTTGAATAATGTCATAAATAGTAACCCCAAAATACAAATTTTAAAGAACGTCAAGTTTAGCATATTAAAGCTAGGTATAAGCAGATTTGAATTTATTTTTGGATTTATGATAAATGGTGATACTAAAACACTGTGAAACTGTGTGTTTCAATGGAAAAGAATACCAGGAAAGAACCTGAGACATCGAGTCAAGGCCAAGAGGTGACTCGTATAAGGTTTGTGCACAACTAACTATTTTGTTACTTTTCACTTCTAAATTGATTTGAACAAGTTTATTTTATGATTTATAATTTTGTTGTGTTGAGGATTTTAATTTGTTGAATGAAATTGTATAAATTAAATGTAAATTTTCTTATGCATTTAAGGATTTATTGCATGATTTTGAGGATTGTAAATTTTAAGTTTGATGTGTTGCCAACCTTGAGCATGAATTTATGATGATTAAATATGTTAATGATTTGTAAACACTTTGTAAATAGAAATTGTTTTGAATATGATTTGAAACCACAGTTGACATGGCAAACTATGTTGTGAATTCTCATTAGCTTGTCTAGTGAGATATCTCCTCCACTAAATGGGGCGAGTTCCTTCCTCTCTGGCTTGCTAGTTGGAGAAGAGTTTGAATGAGTACTCATATATACTAGCTAGTCTTTGTTCCTCCCTTTTAGCCTCGGTTATTGGGAGGGTGTGAAATGTCGTGGTGTACAACACGGCATCTATTTGAATTTTGGGTCATGGGTTCAACTGTGTGAATTATTGGCAACGCCCTTTAAATTATGCATAGTTTGATAAATTGTGGTTGAAATAAATAATTTGTCAGTGATTCAAAATATTTTTATATTGTTTCAGGATTTAAAAGAAATGTAGATAAATAGTTACTATTTGATCAAAATGTTATTCAAATGAATAATTTGCATGAATGAAAATATTGATTTCTGAATGTTATGAATTTTGAAGAATTTAGAAATTTTAAATTTTTATTTGTTATGAATTATCAAGCATAACTTGTATTAAGTTTTAAATTATTAGTTTGTGCACCATTGAGTTCATCACTCAGCGATAGCTTTGTATGCTGTCGCAGGTGAAAGAAAATATAAAGCAGCTGAGCAAAATTACTAAAAGGCATAGTGAGACTATCTTCGGGTATATCATAGGTATACCCTTGTACTTTAGATTTTGATGTAATTCTGTAATTGTATGTATGAAATTTACTTTGAGCAGTTGTACCAACTCTTTTGTAATATATTTTTGGATTGTAATCAAATACAAATTATTGTAAGGTTATCTTGAGATTTTATGTATTTATAACGTTTTGTACTACTAAATTTTAATGATCCCATGAATGTAAATATTAATTTTGTTACCTTAATGAGATATTTCAATGTTTGATTTAATTTAAATTGTGTATTGAGTTGCTTGTGCTAATTTGGGAAATGAAATTGATTAATGGAGTTATGATTGAGAAAAATATTGGGAGTGTCTTTATTTTCAAGTTTTGAAGAACTGTTTTCTCAAAATACAGACGACACTCTGCCGAAATTTTTGTAAAAATTACGGAGATTTTAATTATCTAAAAATTTAATTTATGTTTGGACTTTAAATAAAGGTTTTTAAAATCTGAAAAAAAAAAATTTACCCACCAATTTAAAAATGAACGAAAATTGTTTTAAAATCCCTTGTAGTATATTTAACGGGTTACCGGTAGGCGAAGTACGGTAATTCATTAGGTGTACTATGGGAGCATGTTACATCTTACGAAGAGTAGGGTGTGACATGTTTTAGTAGTATCAGAGCAAAGGTTTTAAAGTAAATTTTGAAATGTGAATTTGAAATATTTTTCGATAAGTACAACTGCTCGAATGTTTCATACATATAGTACATTTACATCATAAATATGAACTAACGCGGAGAAATCTCCTTGTGTTGGTTGTATAGGAAATAGAAAAAAAAAATCCTATGAATTGATATGGACAAGGGGGATAAAACGGTAGAGCAGTCTGATACAGCTAATGTACAAGGAGAGGCCCCAGTTTCGCAGAGCGTTGGAGGTCCAACTGTACCAGTCCCTCCTATACAAATTACTGCACAAACGGCTCAGCAGATGGCCGTGTTCTTTCAGCAACTGGCTAATAATTTGTCAGCCCAGGCCCAAGTACAAACCCAACCCCCTCAAGAGCAGCATGAAAAAGAGAAAAGTGGGAAACCCATCGGTCAAAGTTTGAGTAGTAATTTGGGAAAGAGAAAAGATTTTGAGGGACCCCGAGCTCCTAAGTATGACAGAGGCAGATCTTCAGGGCGGAAGCAATCAAGAACCATTCATCAAAGAACCAAAAGTTCCTACCCTATCCATATCTGTGACGTTTGTGGAAAATTTCATGGGGGTATTTGCCATAGGGTCACTGGAGACTGCTTCAATTGTGGTGGAATTGGACATTTCGCCTGAGATTGTACTAGCGCACATCAATTTATGCCACATACTACACCAGAGAAATCAGTTCAAGATTCTGATTTTAGAGGCTCATTAATAGTTAGTAGGGGCAGAGGTAGAAGTAGAGATAGCACTTCGGGTAATCCTCGCACATTGGACCAACCCGAGCAGAGGAATACATTAGAAAGAGGGAACGCCATGCATCGAGGGGAAGAAGCAGAGACTTCAGATGTAGTTGCCGGTATGTTCTTAACTTGTGAAAGGAATAATTATATACTATTTGATTCTGGCTCTACTTTTTTATATGCTAATGCTAAAATTATATGTTCTACTGCTATTCCCTTATATGGAGATAAATTTTAATGTGTTAGTAATTAGTCTTTTAGGATAAGAATTACGATAATAAACGTGAATGGAATTAATTTTGGAAAAGTTTCTAGTGAGAGACATCTCCTAGACTACAATAAATTATAAAGTTAATTAGTAAGCCTAATTAGGTAAGGCAAGAGGACCAAAAAGTAAGTTATAGCAATATATCTGCCCTAGATGGAAGTAAAGGTATTACTGTTGATAGATGTTAGTAAGTACCATAATCAAAATAAGTTTAAGATATTCGTGGATTTGAAAGAAATAAGACATAGGAAAGTTTGATCTATTGAGATGTATCGTAGTAACTATGCAATATTCTTGATGTTTGTGCTGTAAGCTGCAGATTACAGTACTGACTTGAGATTTATTGTGTAGAGCTACGTACTACCTAATAGTACATAAGGATAAGAATAGTTATAAATGACTTTCGCTCTGGTACAAATATACTAGAACTGAGTTTGAAAATCCTAATTCGGGATTTAAAACTCTATAATTAGAATATCAAAAGATCATGGTTGCAAGGTAGTGAGAGTTAAAGACAACGTTACCCTAGAATGAATTACAGTACATCAAGAATTGTTATGGGACTAGAGATTTTAGTATGGTCAAAATTTAAAAATAACACCTATAGGGCTAAGTCATTCAGTCTCCGATATGGGGTTTATAGTTGTTCTAGTATTGCAATGGATCTTTTGCTGAAAGTTTAGTAAGGAACAGTATTCTATTTGTGTAGCAGTAAGACACAAAATATAATTTTGTTCCCCTAGAAGAGACAAGATGCTATGGATGACAATTATTGTCACACCCCGGCTTAGGGGGCCCCAGCTCAAGCCCCTCTATGGGTGGCCTTCTTGCAGTGCCTTCTAGGACTGCGACTTGCTTACTGCTAGGATTCGAACCCTTATCACTCACGGGTTTGCCGCCTCTCACCAATTGAGCTCTCAATTGGTGAGAGGCGGCAAACCCGGAGTGATAAGGGTTCAATCCTAGCTCACAGGATTTAATTCCACAAAGCGACAAGCACTCTGTGAGTCGCAGTCCGGCTAGAAGGGCACTGCAAGAAGGCCACCATAGAGGGGCTTGAGCCTAAGTGTGACAATTATAACTTATAAAACAGTTAAGAAATGATATTCTACTGATAACAGTAATTCGATAGGAACTAGTTGGCCAGGTATTCTTTAGGAAGAGCACAATTTTATTGTGCGGATCATAAGGATTAGATTAGAATTAAAAAGAAACTTTTGAATAGCATGGGAAACAGGAGAGTCCGGTAGACTCCCTTCTTAAGATTAAAGAATTGTTTATGGTTGAAAAAAAAAGGGTAATGATCGCAAACCAACGAGAAATAAGCTATAGAATATTGATAGATAAAATAGTTGTGGAAGTAAAAATTAGAATAGTTGGTGCGAATGTAATAAAGAAACGTTATGAATATTAGTTAAAGTGTTGACTAGAATAGTCAGAGGACCAAATCAAAGTAATATTGAAGTATAGTGGATTTATTAGGGATGATAAGAGGTGCTAAATCATGACTCGACAGTCAAGTTAAGGAAGAAGATAAGATTGAGGAATAAAATAATTAAAGTTAAGCTGTGGAAAAACAAAAAACAAATAGAACACTAAGAAATGAGAAAAACACTAGATGAGGAATTGCCACCAGGGCAAACAACCTACTTAAGACGCGTAACGATATTCCGAACTATTTTATCAAGAAGGAAATAAGTTAAACAAAAGCAAATATGATAGTGCAAAATAGCACATGGGCCTTGGTTATAAATGGAGATGGTAAGATAATGGTTATGGACCTATGGCCAAGAAAGAGACAAACAGTTCATATATTACCAACAAGGTCATTTAAAAAAAAAAAAAAAAAAGACTGCAAACGAAAATAATTGCTAAAACAACAGCAAGAAAAGACAAATATTCTAAACTAAACTGAAGGTTGCATCAAATGATCAAGAGATTTGATAAGAAAAGAGTAAAACTAAGTTCTCACCCATAGGATCATATGAGGTCCTAGAAAGAGTGGATCCACTAGCACACAGATTTGCTTACCTCTAAAATTGAAATGAATTTGAATCTAACTTATGACAGAAGCTCATAAGAAATATGGCACACGAGGTGAGCAATCGATGAGTAAATAGTATTGGTTAAAGTGCTAAGGAACCATCATTCAGGCCAAGAAGCTACTTAGGAGTGTGAATAGGACATGAGGAGACAGCACCCACAACTGTGCAGAGACTGATACCAGGTAAAATTTTGAGGACGAAATTATTTTAAGAGGGGGAGAATTGTAACACCCCTATTTGCATAGCCTGGTATATGTTACTGTTCCGGTGACTGGTATCGGTCCGGAAAATTAAGAGGATTAGAACTATGTTTAAAACACCTAGAAAAGCCCTGATCGAAAATAAATAGTGATTATCAGATAGAAAAGTAAAAATAGGAAAAACAGAATATAAAAGGTTAAATGAGCTGGGAGTCACAGCGATGGGTGATCTTCCCGGGAAGTGACTGCGAGGTCAGTCTAAACTCAAATTTCGAATAGAAAAATGTGACGCTGAGGTCCTTAGGACTATTACGAACACAGTGGAAAAGAGAAAATCATGAAAAAGAATTGTTAAGCTTGTCAAATAATTAGGTCAGGGATCCGGAAGAAATATCAAATAACTTACAAACCGGATTGAACCAGCAAGGGGTAATTTGGTCAATTCACCCCTAGAACTGACTCTTGACCTAACTGTCCAATAAAATCAGAGAAAAGAAAATTTTGGGATCAAGAATTAAATTAAAGAACTAATGGAAAAATAAATGCAAAAGAAAAAAAAATTGAAAAAATTTATTACATCACCTTTATGACATCATCATGATGTCAATACTAATTTTATTTTTCCTACCTAAATTGACCAAGTCAAAAGCAATTTTAAAAGACATAAAATACTTAAAAAAGAAAAGAAAAATAATTTTCTTCTTCCTTAACTCAAGTGTGCCGCCCCACTCCTCTCTCCCTCACTTCAGCTCCATTAAAGCTCATTTTGAGCTTGAAGAAACCCTAAATTCAGCCATAGAAATTGTAGGCTCCTTAGTTAAAAGTTGTGTTTGAGCTTTGGAAAGAAGATTAAAGAAGGAATTGGGAAGGAAAGTGGAGAGATTTGAAGATTTGGAATTCAAAGTACAGGTTAGTAATAAACTCTAATTTATTTCTTTAAATTTCATGAAAATATACTTTAATAAACTTAGAAATTGAAACAAATCAAAGGAAAACATGGTTGAGGGACCAAACATGAATTTTGGCCAGCCTTAGTTAGGGTTTGAAATGGGTGAATTTGATGCATTTGAATGGTTGCTTAAATTGAATTAAGTATGTAAACTATGGATAGATGTTTAGAATGCATTAGGTTTGAATTTTATGAGTTAGGGTTTTTGGCACCTAGGGTTTTGGAAGGCAAAAATGTGAGAATTGGTCAAATGGTGTGTTTGACCGTGTTTGAGATGTGTTGGAAGTGTCAAAAGTGAGTTTAAATTCGGATTGAAAATGGTCATGATGCAGGCAGTAGGACCAAGGTCCATTTCAAGGACCAAAACTAAAAATTTACAAGTCCAATTGGTGTGAGGTCAATTGGGAATGAAACTAGACACAAAATGACACATTTTTCATTCAGGAATCATGCCCAAAAAGTGACCAAAACCTAGTGAACAAATTGACCAAATCTGGATTAGGCAATCTGACCTGTACAAAAATGACCAAATGAACAGTATTTGTTCATTTGGCCATAACTTGGGCTAGGTAGGTCTAAATGACCTGAAATTTTACCAGTGGACAGCTGAGATATAGACCTAAAACTTTCATGAAGAACACAAACCCAAATTATGCACTTAACCAAGTCATTTAGCCACCCAAATTTGGTGACCTAAAACTGCCAGAACCAGTTTGGTGCCCAGAAATCTGGGTTAAGTCCAATCCGGCAGCCATGATTCAAATGGCTATAACTTGAGCTACAAAACTCCAATTGGAGTGATTCAAAAAGGAGAATAAATTTAAGACAATAAGGAACAATTTATATGAAGAAAACTTAGCCAAATTCTAACAGCAACATGACCAATGGAATAGTGCAACATAGGATACCAAAACTGAAAATTTACAATTTTGCCTATAAGACTTAAAATTTGAGAAAACAACCAAAACCAACAAATTAGGTAACCAAAATGTAGTATGTGGGTGAAATTAGAATTCCCATACCTATTAAGCATTAGAAAGTCAACAAATTGACTTAAATAGTATCATGAATAATAACCCCAAAATACAAATTTTAAAGAACGTCAAGTTTGGCATATTAAAGCTAGGTGTAAGTAGATTTGAATTTATTTTTGGAGTTATGATAAATGGTGATACTGAAACACTGTGAAACTGTGTGTTTCAGTGGAAAAGAATACCGGAAAAGAACCTGAGACATCGAGTCAAGGCCAAGAGACGACTCGTATAAGGTTTGTGCACAACTAACTATTTTGTTACTTTTCACTTCTAAATTGATTTGAACAAGTTTATTTTATGATTTATAATTTTGTTGTGTTGAGGATTTTAATTTGTTGAATGAAATTGTATAAATTAAATGTAAATTTTCTTATGCATTTAATGATTTATTGCATGGTTTTGAGGATTGTAAATTTTAAGTTTGATGTGCTGCCAACCTTGAGCATGAATTTATGATGATTAAATATGTTGATGATTTGTAAACACTTTGTAAATAGAAATTGTTTTGAATATGATTTGAAACCACAGTTGACATGGCAAAATATGTTGTGAATTCTCATTAGCTTGTCTAGTGAGATATCTCCTCTACTAGATGGGGCGAGTTCCTTTCTCTCTGGCTTGCCAGTTGGGGAAGAGTTTGAATGAGTACTCATATATACTAGCTAGTCTTTGTTTCTCCCTTTTAGCCTCGGTTATTGGGAGAGTGTGAAATGTCGTGGTGTACAACACGGCATCTATTTGAATTTTGGGTCATGGGTTCAACTATGTGAATTGTTGGCAACGCCCTTTAAATTATGCATAGCTTGATAAATTGTGGTTGAAATAAATAATTTGTCAGTGATTCAAAATATTTTTATATTGTTTCGGGATTTAAAAGAAATGTAGATAAATAGTTACTATTTGATCAAAATGTTATTCAAATGAATAATTTGCATGAATGAAAATATTGATTTCTGAATGTTATGAATTTTGAAAAATTTAGAAATTTTAAATTTTTATTTGTTATGAATTATCAAGCATAACTTGTATTAAGTTTTAAATTATTAGTTTGTGCACTACTGAGTTCACCACTCAGCGATAGCTTTGTATGCTATCGTAGGTGAAAGGAAATATAAAGCGGCTGAGCAAGATTAGTAAAAGGCATAGTGAGACTATCTTCGGGTATATCATAGGTATACCCTTGTACTTTAGATTTTGATGTAATTCTGTAATTGTATGTATGAAATTTACTTTGAGCAGTTGTACCAACTCTTTTGTAATATATTTTTGGATTGTAATCAAATATAAATTATTGTAAGGTTATCTTGAGATTTTATATATTTATAAAGTTTTGCACTACTAAATTTTTAATGATCCCATGAATGTAAATATTAATTTTGTTACCTTAATGAGATATTTCAATGTTTGATTTAATTTAAATTGTGTATTGAGTTGCTTGTGCTGATTTGGGAAATGAAATTGATTAATGGAGTTGTGATTGAGAAAAATATTGGGAGTGTCTTTATTTTCAGGTTTTGAAGAACTGTTTTCTCAAAATACAGACGGCACTCTGCCGAAATTTTTATAAAAATTACGGATATTTTAAATATCTAAAAATTTAATTTATGTTTGAACTTTAAATAAAGATTTTTAAAGTCTGAAAAAAAAAATTTTACCCACCAATTTAAAAATGAACGAAAATTATTTTAAATTCTCTTGTAGTATATTTAACGGGTTACCGGTATGCGAAGTACGATAATTCATTAGGTGTACTATGGGAGCATGTTACATCTTACGAGGAGTAGGGTGTGATACTACAACAAAGATTAAATTCATAAAATAAATTTACCAATCGGTGGTATTCTTTTATTTTTAAGGTAGAGAGGGGAGAGTTCTCGAGAATTGAGTCTTTCTATCTATTTATTTTGACATTATTTAGCTTTATGATGAAAAAAATAAATGATTATCTCATATTGTATATTATAACCCATCAATTATTATTCTCCCTGTTGTCCGTCCCATTAATAAGAAAAAAAAATACAATAATTTTGCTATGTAAATTGAATTATATAATTATGGAATTTTTATTGCATCAAAATATTGTCCCTAAAGATTTTTGGTTCATATTCTATCAAGATTAGATATTGATCAGAGTGGCAGAGACTAATACATATTGAAAGAACTCCAGGTTGGGAGTTTGCAGTTGAGAACTTCTCGGCAGTTCCTCGGTTGAAGCTGCTACAGAGGATTGCTAACTAAATGTCGGAATTTATTCTTTCTTTCATTTTTTCTTATTGTTTACTACTTTGCTCATTCCCTATAAATTCATAGTTGAAAATTGTTCATTTTTTATATATTTTTTTAATTTTTACTTTGTGAATTTAATTATAATATATAAATTATCATTTGAGATTCTGTGTTTGTGTTTGTTTTTATGAGGTCTATTGGTTAAATAAATTCAAACTTTTATCTTGATTATTAATTATATGTAAAATTTTAATTTTAGATAATTTAATTATAATTTTTAAAATTAAAAAATTTATATAAAAAATTTAAAAAATTTTATCCAAATTTCTAAAATCAATTTAGATATTTTGACTTTATGCTTCTAAATTGCCACGTGATGTGCTATGTCACATTTTTTATTTTATTTTTTATTTGATTCATTTTTCTCTCTCCCTCTCTCTCTCCTTCTCTCTCTCTCTTTCTCTCCCTCTCAAACAAAAAAGTATGGATTACACACTAAGTGAGCTTAATTGCATAGAACATAGAGAGGGAGAGATAGATAGATGAATTAAATAAAAAATTTAAAAAAAATATGACATGACATGTCATATGGAAATTCAAGTGTAAAAAGTTGAAGTTACCAAGTTTATTTTTGAAATTTGGATAAAAATTCTTCAATTTTAAAAATTATAATTAAATTATCCAAAATTAAAACTTTTAAATATAATCAATAACCAACTAAAGGTTTAGATTTATTTAGCCAATATCTTTTTATGATGACAGTAACAGTGGTTGTAAATCTGGTATTGAAATTTGTGATATTATTGATTGAATGGGATTTCAAATTCGAGTTTTGTGTTCTTTGGAGGTTTTGAACACAGTGGTTTTGTTCTCTTCTGGGTTTTGTGATGTTATCAATGGTTTTAACTTCTCTATTTTTGTGTTATGTGACGTGAATTTTAATTGTCAGGTTCTGTTTAAGGTTAATTAAACGTTAAGTATATATTATTTAAATATATAAGGCTAAAATTTTAGAGTTAGACTATATATTATATATATGGAAAGCTTATATATCTTCACCTTGCTTTTCCATTTCTTCTCTACTTTTGTGCTTTGTTTTTATATTTACTTTCTTTCTTTTCTGTCTATAATGGAGTTTTTCCTTACCCTTTATTCTATTTATATATATATATATATATATATATATATATATATATATTTGGAATAAGTACAAAACCAAAAAGGTAACCATAGATTTGGAAAGAAGCTACTAAAATTGAGCTAAACTATAATCATTCTTCACATGGAATCCCAATGCGAAGATATCAAATTTACAAGAAAAGGGTGTTTTAGGAAAGATGAAATCAAAAAACCCCCCTCAAATTTCGGCCTTCTTTTCTCATTATTTTTCTTTTTAATTTAATTTTTCTTTTCATGCAATTGATCCAGTTTATTCAGAAGTCCTATAAATATCTCCTCAAAGCCCGTTTAGCTCCATCACTACGCAGTTTCAACTTTCAACTCTCTCTAAAGAAATAACAAACAACACACCTATGGCAGCCCTTGAACAGCTTCTAAAGCTTTTTCTATTAATTAGAAATTCAAGTTCTGCCTTTTAAGAGATTGAAGATGTAAACAGGACACTAGAAATAATTTCTAGTGTTCTTAATTCAAGAAATTGATGGCTAATCTGTTTGAATTGATGAGAGATGAAGAAGAATAGATGAAGAGCCTCAAAATGGCGTGACAAAGGAGGAGTAGCTGCTGGTTGTCTTTTTTCTTTTCATAAAAACACTTATATAGCTAGGTTAACACATTAAACCTTTGCCACATGTCACCCTTTGATTAGCTCTAGGTTTAAGTGACCCAATCACATTGTGCCAAGTGTCAAACCTATATTTAATCTTGATTTTAATCATCTTACATGATTAAAAAATATTTGGCAAACTTATGTGTAATCTCATGTGTCACCATCTTATGGTGTCACGTGTCATTCTGTGAAATGACCAAAATGCCCCTATGTCTTAATTTTGAGTTCTCAACCCAAAATAATTATTTTTCTTCTTCTAATTAATTTATATCAAATATAAATTAATTAATTAATCTCTATTAATTAATTTCTCATTAATTAAATTCATATTTAAACACTTTAAATATAAATTTAACTTATACTATACATCCAATAAGTTAGATTTGGTTTCAAGTCATGCTAGGGACTTTGCAATCTAATTGCAAACTAAACCTATTTAATTAATCAATTAAACTCTTTAATTAATTAATTAAATCATATTTAAATAGGTGATAACTTGTGTATGTGTGTGACTTACTAGGCTCATCACTAATTGACAATGAGACATGATACCAACTCTTAATATTATCAGAACTCTTTCTTACCATAAATGATTTCTTTAAATCATTTTACTCAACTCATAGACCATGGTTAACACCTAGCATAGCATGACATGGACACCCAATTAGTAATAAGGTTTACCTTAAATGAACCTATAATCATATGTTACCATGCACTAGAATCTCTCTGTTACAAAATCCTAACTCAAGCTGGAGTCATGGTTTATGTCAAACTCTATTTGCTATGAATATTATGTTCTCTTTTAATTCCAGTTCTTGATTAAAAAGATTTTCTCATCAGAAACTCTTTTTTGAATAAATCTATCTGTCCTGGCCAGGAACTTGAAACATCAAGAACAATCAAATGAACATAGGATTTTATCTCTATTTACTTAGAGGAACTGATTCCATCTTGATCAACACCTACCTCCATATATAACTAGTAGGAGCCAACACATGCCCATATACCCATACACAGTACAAGTATGAAAGCAGTATCAAACTCAAACTACTTATACACAAGATAACTGTGTTATCTCAGGTCTAAAGATTATATGCACTAATATGATTTATGACAAAACATTAACAAGAGTAAACTCCATGTGCTTGTCATAAGTGTCACTGGTTCGGCCTACTTATCATTTATAAGTGCCTATCATGTTTGTCATATGGCATGAGACTCACCATTCCATCTTATTTATATCTCATATAAATAACTTGGGAACAAACATGAATACAATTTTTCTAGATAAGTCATGTCCTTATTATGAAGTATCCTCAATTGTGAACCTATTTGTGATACTTTGTACCAGAAATACTGTCACTCATATTCTTAACAACTTAAGAATAGAATTTCTAACAAAATATCAATGGACCTTTTCTATTACACATAAATATATTATGTAAATGGAAAAGTGAAAATACCTTTTATTAATAAAAAACATGTACAAGATACATACAAATGATATGCTCTAGGGCATACTACTAACACTATATATATAATTGCTTGAGATGGCACTATAGTCTGAAATTAAACACGTAATGACTATTTTTGTGTGTATTCAGTCACTGCTTTTTTCCAATTCAAATAATATAGTGATCAGTGAATTAATATCGATCATTGAATAGCCAATTATACCACATTGTCATCAATGGCTGCCGAAACGTGAAAGTGCAAGGTATGACGGTGTCTGCCTCTGGTCACAGCCCCAACACCGATGGCATTCATGTACAATTATCAAGTGGGGTCACAATCCTTAACTCCAGGATTAGAACTGGTGATGATTGTGTGTCAATTGGTGCTGGAACCACAAACTTGTGGATTGAAAAAGTAGCATGTGGCCCTGGCCACGGAATCAGGTAATTAAACATAGTATGTTATTCTGTACATGATCATTAGTATATAGTACAACATTTTGAGTTAATTAAACATGTGTGTTCTTTGCAATATTGGGAGTTTGGGAAAGGATCTTCAAGAGCCTGGTGTACAGAATGTTACAGTTAAATCTGTTATATTTACAGGTACACAGAATGGATTGAGAATTAAGTCTTGGGGGAGACCTAGCAGTGGATTCGTAAGGAACACTTTCCAGCGTGCTATCATGAACAATGTTCAGAATCCCATTATCATTGACCAAAGTTACTGTCCGAATAACAAAAATTTTCCTGGTCAGATAGGTTTAAATGGAAATTTCCTGTTTTTATTCTTATGCTAATTCCTCATTAATAGCTAAAAATAAAATTTTGAACTTTATAATTTTGTATTGAACAGGAATCTGGTGTTGAAATTAGTGATGTGGCATACCAAGGCATACATGGAACGTCAGCAACAAAAGTGGCCATAAATTTTGATTGTAGTAGGAAGAACCCATGCACTGGGATCAAATTGGAAGATGTGAAGCTGCCTTACAAGAATCAGCCAGCTGATGCATCTTGTAACAATGCAGATGGAACAGCTTCTGGTTTAATTCTGCCCTCTAGTTGTCTGTAAATATACATTAAAGCACAATGTAAAAGGTCTTGGCTTGGACCATTCTTAGAGTGGCGTTTCCCTAAGTGAGGTCTACTGTTTGAGTCTGTGGCGTTTCCAGCTCACTGGGGTTGCTTGGAGAGCCCGGCCTTGCAATTACCGTGGAAATTGAAATTCTTTGCTATTTTGATCACAATGTTGCTGTTTTACCATAGTTATTTTCAAATGTGATTTAGCATAGTTAAATTATCTGCCTTTGATGCATTTATCACTAATATATATATATATATTTATATAGGTAAAATGCCTTATAAGGCCTTCAAACTTCATTTTCATAAGTTAATTAAACCCTCTTATTTTACTTTTAATTAGCCAAATCCTTATTTTTTCTAAAGTCAATAATTAAATCTAACTGTAACATCCTTATAATAATAAGGACATGTTTTGTTTAACTATTGAATATAACTAGTAGTTGACAGCTGATTACCATCAGCTATTAAATGATAATTAATTATAGCTGATTTATGGTAAGTGTGATAGAATTATATATAGCTATTATTATTATTATTAATGTGTAAAACGAATAGTATATATTACATAATTTATTTTACTATTAAATTAAATATATATTTATTAATTTATTATATTATATCATTTATTCTATTGTTAATATATATATATATTAAACAATATAATAATTATATTAGAAAAACCAAGTATCTTATAACTTTATAATTTGACATTTTACATGTAAACAAAATATGTTTCATAATAAATAAATATTTTTGTGTATTATATCACTAATAAAAATAAAAAATATATATTTTAATAAATTTAGAATATATGAACTGTGATGAATGATGATATTGTAAAGTGAAAAAAAGAAAAAAAAATTAGTGCCAATGTTAAAAATATAAGAATTAGTTGTGTAATGATCAGGCTCCCACCACTAGAGGAATTGTCTACTTTGGCCATAAGCCTCACGGTTTTGTCTCATAGGTGGAATGGAGAACTTCCCAAGAGGTCACCCATCCTAGGATTTCTCTCAAGGGAGCACACTTAACCCTAGAGTTTTTCCAACTCTCCAGTCCATTCCACCAAAAGGCGTCTCTAGTGATTAGTTCCCCCATTTTATATATTATTACTTTTTGAACCCAAGACCATCTCCGTACTTTGCCGATGTGAGATTTGCCTAAGGGACCTTTCTCCCCCCTTTTCGGGACTCAGCGTCCTCGCTAAGGTTTGCCCCACCATTGCCCAAGAGAACACGTGAGCGGCTCTGATTCCAATTGCAATGATCGGGCTCCCACCACTAGAGGAATTGTCCGCTTTGGCCATAAGCCTCACGGTTTTGTCCCATAGGTGGAATGGAGAACTTCCCAGGAAGTCACCCATCCTAGGATTTCTCTCAAGCGAGCACGCTTAACCCTAGAGTTCTTTCAACTGTCCAGCCCCATTCAAATAGCCATATATTGGGCTATAAAACTCCAAGTGGAGTGATTCAAAAAGGGAATTAAAGTTAAGACAATAAGGAATAACTTCTATGAAGAAAACTTTATCAAATTCTAATAGCAACATGACCGATGGAACATTACAAAATAGAACACCAAATTTAAAAAATTTGAAATTGTGCCTAGGAAATCTAAAAATCTAAGGAGCAACTAAAACCAACAAAATTGGTAACCAAAATGTGGTATGTGGGTGAAATTGAAATCCCTATACCTATTAAGCATAAGAAAGTCAATAAATTAACTTGAATGGTGTCGTGAATAGTAACTCCGAAGTGAAAATTTCCAAGAATGCTAGTTTAAGCATATTGGGGCTAGAATTAAGTATATATGAATTAATTATTAAATTTATTGTGAGATAAAATACTGAAACACTATAAATTGCGTGTTTCAGCTGAAAAAGACTTAGAAAAGGATAGGGCTAACTGAGTCAAGGCCTAGAGGCGACTCACATCAGGTTTGTGCACAAAAATTTTTAAATTATAGTTTTCACAATGAAAATTGATTTGTTATACATTGTGAATGTGTTTTATTCATTATGAATTTCGAGAATATTGTGTTGTCTATTTTACAATGGAAATTTGGAATGAAAATTATTTATTGATTTGTATGAAATTTTGAACAATATGGTTTTGAATTTGGTTATGGCCTTGGAAATTTTATTTGAGAATTTGTGTGTTGCCTACTTTAGAAATGGAGATTTGAAATGAAGTTTGTTTAATTGTTGTATCAATTATAATTTAACATCATAGATTTAAATTATTTTTTATTCACACTTGGCATGGCAGTCCCTTACTATGTTCCTCTTCCACTTGTGGGGTTGAGTTTGATATTTAATCACTTTCCTCCCTCTCTGGCTTGCCAATCTGAGGTGAGTTTGGATGAGTACTCATTAGCTAGCTAGCCACCTCCCTCATTGATGTTGATTAGTGGGGTGAGTTTGCCTTGTCGTGGTGTACAATACGGCATGTTTGAAAATTTTGTGTCATGGCTTAAGTTGTGTTATTGATTGGCAACACTGTATTTATTAAATTGTTTGATCAAATTTGTGTTATATTAAGCTTTGAAAATTGTGAAATATTTAAATTGTGATTTGTGATAAATGTGATTTGAAAATTGAAATGTGATTGTGAAATATTTGAACAGTGAATTAATGACAAATGTTTTATATTTTGCATTTTATATTTTATTGTACACCAATGAGTATTTTTATACTCAGCGATAGCTTTCTTTGCTATCGCAGATAGAGACAAGGAAAAAGCAGCTGAGTGAGCTGCTGATTGTTGGAACTACACTGAGGCTTTTGTACGGGTATTTAGTTATACCCTTGTAGTTTATTTTGATGTAAATAGTTTAGTGTCATATGTGTTAATGTAAAATTGAGCAGTTATACTGTAAATTATAATAATATTTGTGCATGTAGTAAATTAAGATTTGTATATGTAAATTTAATTTAATGCAATATTTATGAGTTTATCGAATTATTTTGAAAAATTTTTGAGTTGTGAATTTTGAATTGAAATTTGGTTGAATTGTATTGATTTGAGGATATATTGACGGTTGGGGTTGAGAAATGAAATTATTGGGAGTGTTTTCACAGGTTTTGAAGAACTAGTTTTTTCCAATTATAGACGGCACTCTGTTAAAATTTTTATAAAATTTGCGAAAACTTTAAGTTGATTGAAAATTCGATATGTGGTTTATCTTCGAATAAAAGTTTTTAATTCCTACCAAAAGTGCTCGCCACCTTCAAAAGAAGTAAAATTGTTTTAAAATCCCTTGTAGTGTATTTAATGGGTTATCGGTAAGCAAAGTTTGGTAATTCATTAAGTGTACTACAGGATCATGTTATGCCTTACAGAGGGGTAAGGTGTGACATGTTTAGGTCCCTTAGGCAAATCCCACATCGACAAAGCACGGAGATGGTCTTGGGTTCAAAAAGTAATGATATATAAGATGGGGGAACTAATCACTAGAGGCGCCTTTTGGTGGAATGGCCTGGAGAGTTGGAAGAACTTCAGGGTTAAGCGTGCTCGCTTGAGAGAAATCCTAGGATGGGTGACCTCCTGGGAAGTTCTCCATTCTACCTATGGGACAAAACCGTGAGGCTTATGGCCAAAGCAGACAATTCCTCTTGTGATAGGAGCCCGATCGTTACAAGTTGAATTAAGATTAAGATTTAGGGTATTCTTGTCAACCAATGAAAAAATTAAATATTAGTTCATGAACCTCTCTTATTATTAGATATTCTATCAGCTATCAGCTATTTTTTTAATGGGTTTACTAAATACATTGATTCAGATGTTTAGACGCCCATTAGCTATCAGCTGTACTCAACAGGTGAACCAAACACTTCCTAAATATTAACTGTTAAGAAGTTGGAATTTCTTATGGGGAAAAAAATTAAATTAAAGTTCTTTCTTTATCATTTCCTAGATTAACCTTTATTAACTATTTAAAACTTATATAGGATGAACCCTTTGATGAGAATATGTCCAAAAGATTCTCAAAATCTTTCATCTTCTTCTGAAAAAAGAAACATAACTCTCTTACTCCTTTTTCTCACAACTTGTGAAATTTCATATCCTGGAAGGTGTGGATGATTGGGATTCTTAAGACTTGACTCCAATAAAATGACCTAAGTTTCTTGAGTTTAACTCCCTTAATTTATATTTATTTCATTTTATTATTCCTTATTAATGTGGGGTTTACTCCCGCATGCAACATTCTCCTCAAGAATAAGATTGGATTTATATTGACAATTCTAATTTTCACTTTCATTACACGATGTATGAAACCAAAGTAGAGAGCCCATAAAAACATAACTCTAGAATTTGTATATACATACATATATATATAAAAGAAGACAAAACAGAACAGGGCAGTTAGGTAGCAAAGCAGAGGAGGAGAAATTCACACACTCCATAGCCAAATTTCACTTTGATCCCTCCATCTTCAACCCAAAATTCTTCTTCATCCTTTCTTTTACATCCAAATCAATCAATTACACCCATAAATCCATAAAAACTTTAGCTAAAACTCATTTCTTCCCACAATAGCACAAATTAAGTTTTAATAGGTAAGTTCTTCTTCCTCTTTTTCTTGTGAACTATTAAGCTTAAATTAACTTCTTTTATTATTTAATTGTGATTTCTATGGAAAAAGAAATTGAGGGAGGCAAGTTTAGGATAAAGATTTGTGGTAAAGTTGATATTGAAGTAAGGGTTTCTATGGATTAATTTCAAGGAAATTCATAGCTATAATATATGTACATATATATTAGGTGTTTTTAAGAGGTGAATATCAAGAATTAATTTTCAATTATGAGAATTAAATTTAGGCTCTTTAAGTCCTAAATATTTGGTTGAGAGTGAAGAAATTAGAATATAGAATTTGTTGATTTTGGAGTTATTAATGAATATTGATTATATTTATGTGAGCAAGAAATCTAAAGTTATTGTTGGAAGAAAATTTAGTATGAAGTGTTAAGAAGGAGAAAAATATTATTATAGAGGGGTAGAAAAAAAAATTAAGAGAGAAAAGGTTGGAATTAATTATGGATGTATTATATAGGCTTTGGAGGAGCATTTTAAATTATTGGTGAATATGTTGTGGCTTGTGAAGAATTGGTTAAGTTCTTGGAATTTTGGAAGACGTCCGATTTATATCGACATGCTGCTGATTTTTTTTTTAGTTTTAAATAAATAAATCATGCATTTCACCCTCACCTTTTTCATCTTTAGGATTTAAAATTTCTTTTCTTAAAGTATTACTTTTCCCTACACTTTTAAGAGAAGACCCAGCTCCTGTTGTAGATACTAGGGGTGCTCCAGTAGTCTACGCTTCATTAGTCTTCAGTACAGTTGAGTGGATAAATATTTAACACTAGTAATTTTTATTCAATGTACATTTACGTATGGTATTTTTCTTTATGCAAAAATGGGAATGAATAATGGTAATTATGTGTTTATTTATTAAATGAAATGAGATTTAGAAGCACAGCTGAATAAATGACTGAATACACTCAATATATGCATCGAATAGATAGCACCTCGATGACAGTTGATATAATTTTAGCTTAGCTTATATTTATACTATCTTTGGAACAGCGCTTAATATACATATAGCCTTTGGGGCGTATATCAGGTGGTTACCCTTTGGGAGTAGTTTTGCACATATGTATGACCAGCATAATTATTGCTCTTGGGTCGTTAGTAGTGTCATCATAGAGCCCAGGATGCCAGCATTGCTCTCAAGTTGCTAAAATTTATTATATGCACCTCAGATGCCAGCATTATCTATAGGAAGCATATTGTGAGTGTATGAGAATATTACTGATTTTATGATTATTAGCAAAGTTATTTCTGCAATATTTTTTTATAGCATAAAATTTTATTTTATCTCAGTTATGTGAATTATAGCAAATGATATTTATTCAGCTGATATATGTTAGTACAGCACCTGGTACTATTAAGTACCAAAACCTTGTCAGTCCCCCTTATTTATTTATTTATCTGCTCATTGAGTAGTTGTACTCACCTCTTATATTTTAATATTTCAGATTCTTTTTTGTGATCCTTCTATCAGCAGTCCTCATTTGTTAGTATTGTTCTTTCTTCCACTTCACCAGCTGCAGAGCCTAGTGGAGGTCGGGCCAACATATTCCTTTTGTAACTTTTGATCATTTTGAATTACTGTATATATTATCTGTGTGTTTAGACTGCTACCCACCTAAAGTCTATGTTTGTAATTTTTTTTGGTTCCCACAAAGGAAAAAAAAAGTCATGTGTCTATGAAGATGATATATCTATTTGGCATGGAGCCACTTTATGTGTATATGAATATATTTACATATTCTTCCAGGTTTTCAACAGGTTGCATATGTCCAATTAGATATATTTTAGGGGAAACTTTATCAGTTTTTCCTTATCACGTTTGCCTCTATAGGGTGGAAGGCAGGTGTAACACACGAGGTGGTCCACTAACCATGATTTGGCTTCTCTTTTAGTTTAACATTGCAAGTCTAACTCTTTTTTTTCCAACCTAGGTTCACTGTAGCTCAACACATCATGCTTTTGGGTTCTAAATTTATTTTCTCACCCTCTATAATATGCTATGAAATTTCAAACCTCAAAAAGTATGGATAACATAATCATCAACATAAAGCAACATTCTCATCTTGCAACAAATAGTTCAATAATAATGTAACAATCCAAGGAATTAAGCAAGCCAACTTTCTATTCTAAATAGGGAAAGTGATTGTATGACTTAAATTACCCTTTCTGGAATGTCCTATCAAAATCCTTCCTAAACCATCCTAAAACCCAATCAACCCTATTGTCCCACATTGTTTTAGAATAAGGTATTTGAGCTAAATATAAGACTCAAGCAAACCTCCTCCTCTTGAGCTAGCTTTTGGGGAATTATTTAAGCCCGATTCATTTTCTCTACATAATATCAAAACCTACCATGCTTCAATGTTGGATGATCCACAGATACGTTTGCCTGTAAATCTCACACTTCTGATATTCATGCCTAGACATGAAGGGGATGTGTTGTCCTACATTGATTTGGGATAAGGTATTTTAGCTAAATATAAAACTTGGGCAAACCTACTCCCCTTAGCTAGATTTTGGGGTTGATTTAGGCCCGATCCATTTTCTCTACAAATCCTCCACACATCTGAGAACCTTAATATCCACAACCAACATAAAACCTTGCCCAAAACTTCTACAGCTATGGAAGGTCTTGAAAAAGAAGTCTTCCTACAATTTATTTTGAGAATTTTCTTAAGGACTGGGATGCGAAAGCAATGTGGAGGATTTTTTTTTTTTTTTTTTTTTTTTTTTTATTTTTTTAACTATGGAGACATTCAATATGTAACATGCACTATTTTCTGATGTTGAAATTCCTGTCGTTAATGGAAAATTATGGTGATACTTAGGGTTTCACAAAAAGTGAAAAGAGTGGTAAGTTTTTGCATGTGTGCAAATATTATGTTATAGAGTTTAATTTCTTGTTGTTTTTACAAGTGAAGTATAAGGTGACTTTTTGGGCAATATGAACTTCGGCAGCCGAAAGTTAGACTTTCAACAGTCGAAGGTCCTTTTATTGTCGAGATTTTCTTATGGGTAATGTGGACTCCAACAGCCGAAAGCTAGGCTTCTGGCAGCTGAGTCTTTCAGCAAACCTAGGTATAAATGTCTCAATTGATGAAATTTTGAGAAAACTCTCAAAATTTCTTCAAAAGAGACCCTTTTTTTTTTTTTTCTCTTTTTCTCTCTTTCCCTTGTTCTTCCAAAGAAAGTTAGGTTTGATCTTAAGTTTACCTCCTTCGTAAAGTCTTGCATGTTAGATTTGGAGATTAGTAACCAATGGAGGAGGAATTTCTTGTGAGAGATAAGTAAATCCTTCAAGTTTTCTCTTTGAAAAGGGAGGAATTGAAGCTTCAAGAGGTATGCCCACCTTATGATCTCTAATCCTAAACTCTACATGGTTGCATGCAAGAAACAATAGGTGATATGTTGTGGATATTGTTTGCTTTTGTTTAAAAATGGGTTGATGGTTTGAATGTTGTTAGGAGTAGATATATTATGTTTTGATAGACATGCATGTGTAAGGAGAGTCCTTTGGTCAATTTTAGTAGTTCTAATGTGATGAATTGAAGTTGTATAATTGTTTTCTTCATTTTGTAAGTTGGAAGAAGTTTTGACAAACCTTAGGTTTTGTGGTTGGATGCATATAGCATCCTTGTCAATTTTTTGAGTTGTTGCATGAGTTAGGCATGGGTTGGTATGGTTATTTGATGTTTTGGAGCAAAGAATGTTGTTTTGCTTCCTTGGGTTTTTTTACAAAATTCGAATTGAGAATTCTGAAAATTCCCAAGTTCGACTATCGAAAATCATTATTTTGGCAACCAAAGTAGCTGCTGCTTCTCGAGAGTTTTTGAAGTTTAAAACTTTGGCAGCCAAAGTTCCCCATTTTGGTAGTTGCAGTAGCTACTGCCTAAAGAGGGCATTTAAGGTTCAGGACTTCGATAGCGAAAGTTATTTCTGCCTGTCTTATTTCCCTTTTTATTTTAAGGTTCCCAAATTTGTTTTTAGACACAAAAGAGACCTAGAATATGTTGTATGATACATTTATATAATTGTAGAGATTCGGATAACTCATTAGGATTTGTCTTTTATAGGATGGGATGTGAGGAACCTGGAAAGCTAAAATTAAGGAATAGCTATTATTCGTGATTATGGTGTTTGATAGGCTACAAGAGGTAAGTAATACTAACCCTAATAAATAATAACTTTTTACTTTATGTTAAATGAACTCATGATTATTAACACGTATCATTCCATGATTTTATTAGGTTGTATGTATCTAGAACATGAATATGTTGTATTATTGCATAATTATTATTAATGCTTGATAGATGTCGGATGACCCACTAATTTCCCCTATGATATAGATATGTTATATGTTATGATCATGTATGATGATATGTGGTAAGACCAGGTGAGGCCTAATAAGTCCCTGGCTCATTATTTATGATAGAGGAAGACTCGAAGAGCTTCTTTATGAGCCGAGCACATTAGTTATGTTATGTATTTAAGAGGAAGTCTTGAGAAGCATCTTTATGAGTTGGGCAAATTAGTTATGGGAAATCACTGATGACAAATCTATCCTTTGTTAATTATTTGTGTTGTGAAAACTCATGTGATTGATGCATTGCATATGTATGAATCAAATAATATGATAAATGATATTGGTTGGTTTACTCACTAAACTTCCCCAAGCTTGCCCCTTTCTCTTAACCCCATGTGAGGTGTTGCAGGATTAAAGACTTCAAAAGGAAAAGCTAACAAGAGGCAAAGGTCTAGCAAGTCACCTTGAATGACTTGAGTTGGTATAGTGGACATATATAATTTATGAATTGTTAGATATTGTGCTTGGTCTTAAAGGACTATAGTATGTAATGTGAAAGTTTAAGTATAGTAAGTTTGTATGCCTGAATCCATAAGCACTCTCTTGTAATTATGTATAAATGAATGCATGGATTACACTTTAGCATTTTATGAATGATGTGAAAAAGTTAAATATTCTGAGCCATTTTAAAAGAAAATGTTATATGATTTGATGGAAGTACTGTAATGACCTGGCCCACTAGTGATATTGTCCACTCTGGGCCGAAGCCCTCACGGTTTTAAAATGCGTCACTAGGAGTTACGAACCAACAACTTATAAACCCAACATCTCTCCCGTGTTTTGTCGATGTGGGATTTGCCTAGGGTGTTACAATCCACCCCCCTTATGGGACTCAGCGTCCTCGCTGAGGTTTGCCCCACCATCGTTCAAGGTTGGAGCGGCTCTAATACCACAAATGTAACGGCCCGACCCACTAGCGATATTGTCCGCCCTGGGCCGTAGCCCTCACGGTTTTAAAACGCGTCATTAGGGGTTACGAACCACCAACTTATAAACCTAGCATCTCTCCCGTGTTTTGTCGATTTGGGATTTGCCTAGGGTGTTACAATCCACCCTCTTATGGGACTCAGCGTCCTCGCTGAGGTTTGCCCCACCATCGTTCAAGGTTGCACGCGGAGCGGCTCTGATACCACAAATGTAATGGTTGGCCCACTAGTGATATTGTCCGCTCTGGGCCGAAGCCCTCACGGTTTTAAAATGCGTCACTAGGAGTTACGAGCCAACAACATATAAACCCAACATCTCTCCCGTGTTTTGTCGATGTGGGATTTGCCTAGAGTGTTACAAGTACTAAAGTGTGATTGCTTGTGAGTTGCTTGGATTTTGGTTTATATGGAAGGAGCAAAGGTTTTAACAGGTTTCTGGTTTTGCTATGGGTTCTGGCAGCCTTAAGCTAACCCATTCCTTAGCATTGGCAACGGCCCCTAGATGGGTCATTACATAAGACATATACATCCCCACAAGCATACTTGCAAAGTAGAGGATTTGGCTTCCTGAGATCCTCTTCCATATATGATGCAGCTTCATGGGCTTATTAATGTAATTAACAACTTGTGGATTGGAAGCTACAAACTCAGAAGTTTCTTTTCTCGCAATGCAAGGAATTCATTCCCTCAGTTCAAATGCAAAACAAAAAGGCTTTTTCTATAGATGGATGAGTAATTTTACAGTATAACAGTGATTCTGTGTAGGATATCCCACATGGATAGGCAAACCAATAAAGAGTAAGCATGCATACAAAAATGGGCCCTCCAAAATCATAACTATCAAACTGTTTTTTTTTTTTTTTCAAATTTAATAATTGAATTTGTATATGTGTTCAACCCCTGTTGGTTTGTAATATGCCTACATAGAATCACAGCTTTATAATATAATTTCTCAATGTGGAGGGTCTTAGTGAAGACGTACAATATAATTTTTTTTTTTACTAGCGGTTCGAATCTATTGATAATTTGAACACTTTTTTTTTTATCTCATAAATTACCAACATATTACAAATACATTCGAATCTGTTGATAATTTGAACACTTAGTATATATATATATATATATATATATATATATATATATAGACACACACATACACACGCACAAATTACCAATAGATTTTAAAATTCATCCATAGATTACTAACATATTTCTAATTGGTAATTTGAACACTCAATTTTTTGTATCTCTCAATATACCAATAGGTTTTAAAATCTGTTGGTAATTACTAACAGATTCAAATCTATTGATAAAATTTGTTGCTAGATAGATAGATTTTTATAGTGATGAAATTTAATTTTAGAATTTTTTAATTTAAAAAATATGAATAGAATATTATATAAAAAAATATAGTATTGATATAAACAATACGATTATATCTATATAGTCACCTATTCATGTTCTATAATGCTTTTCTAGCCGCCATGACATGGTTCATACGTACAAAATGTATGATATTGAATAAGGTCGAGAGGATTTTGATGAAAAGGTGGACGTTTACTCTTGATTTTAAAGCGAAGAGATGAATGACAATATTGGAAATGAAGAAGAGATCGTTGCTTGTGGTGTGGTGATCACGTACGTACGTTAAACAAAATAATTAAGCTTCACAAGTCATCGTTTTTTGGTTGCATGGCAAAGTAAAGGTCAGTAAAATGAGCAGATGGCAAACGTAGTTTAGAATTTTAAAAATAAATATAAACAAGGTGGATTAGTATTTGCGGCTTCTATTTAATTTTTAAATGGTTCCTATTTTTTAATTAATTAAGACTAAAAGATACATATCCAGGTCCAATGAATTGTATGGCGGAATAAATTTAATAAAATTATGAATTAAATAATAGAATCTTCATATTTGTAAAATACTTAATTAATGAGATTTGACTCAATAAAATAATTTTTTGGTTCTTTAAATTTGACTAATCAAGATTCAAATTTAAGACTTCACCTCTTTGAAGAATTAAGACTTCAATATTATTGAACAAAAACTCAATGCTAATATAATAAAAGGAAATTTTTAGTCTAAACTAGATGCATCTTTTACCCAGGATACAAACACGTGGAATATATATATTTAATAAGTAGATTCTACTATATATCTTGTATAATGATTCTAAAATGGATTGAGTCTAAATAAGAAATCTACCTAATAAAAATATTTTTAAAGTAATAAATTTTTTAATTTAAATTTAATACAGACCAATAAATAAAGAAAACAAAACATATATACAGTAGTTTCATTTCAATTTTCACATACACTTGTGAATTCATTCCAAAAATATGGACAATGGCAAGAATAGAATTTGACTATATTCATCATTTGTGCGAAACTACAAAACCAAAAAGTGAGTATAAATGTGAAGACTTCTTTGTCCTAAGCTATAAGCATTCTTCACATGGAAGCGCAGTGCAAAGTCTGCAAACTAACAAATGCAAGATATCAAACTTCCAAGAAAGGGTATTTTAAGAAAAAAAAAAAAAAATTTCCTCTCAAATTTCCGCGCAAATTCCTTCTTCTTTTTAATTTTTTTTATTCAACCAATTAGACCATTAAGTGCTTTTAGAAATCCTATAAATACCCCGTCAAAACCATTTCAGCTTCACCATCACACACTCTCAACTCTCTCTATCTTCCTAATTATATATATAGAACAAATCATTACACCTTCATCGACACAAAAATGGCCAAACAACAGAGCTTTTCTTTAGTACTTGTAATTCTTGTCATTCTTTTTACTACTTCATCTTCAGCAAATGCAGCACAATATAATGTCCTGACTTTTGGGGCCCAACCTGATGGAAAAACTGACTCAACCAAAGCCTTTCTTGCTGCTTGGACACGAGCCTGTGAATCAATTAAGCCAGCCACCGTGTATGCGCCGCCAGGGAGGTTCTTTCTGCTAAATGTTGTGTTTCAGGGTCCATGCAAGAACAATGCAATCTTAGTTCGTGTAGATGGTACCCTTGTGGCTCCTTCAGATTATCGACTGACTGGTAATGCTGGAAACTGGATATTCTTTCAGTATGTCAATGGTGTTACAGTTTCCGGTGGAGTTCTTGATGGGCAAGGCCCTGGTTTATGGGCCTGCAAAGCCTCTGGCAATAATTGCCCCAGTGGTGCCACGGTATGTTGCATAAATTAATTAAGATTTTGAAAGGTCAACTATATATATAATTGCTTGAGCCCCGATTATAGGCTGAAATTAAGTGATTAAGCACAGCTTTTATATTAAACACGATAATGACTATACTGTTTGTTGTCTGTGTGTGTATGCAGTCACTGGGTTTTTCCAATTCAAATAATATAGTGATAAGTGGATTAACATCACTGAATAGCCAATTATACCATATTGTCATCAATGGCTGCCAAAATGTGAAAGTGCAAGGCGTGACGGTGTCTGCCTCCGGCCACAGCCCCAACACCGATGGCATTCATGTACAATTATCAAGTGGTGTCACTATCCTTAACTCCAGGATTAGAACTGGTGATGATTGTGTCTCAATCGGTGCTGGAACCACTAACTTGTGGATTGAAAAAGTAGCGTGTGGCCCTGGCCATGGAATCAGGTAATTGAACAAAATATATTAGTGTCTCTGCACATGATCTTTACTGAATAACGTGTTAGTATTTATTAAAATATTTGGAGTTAATTAAACATGTGATTCTATGCAGTATTGGGAGTTTGGGAAAGGATCTTCAAGAGCCTGGTGTACAGAATGTGACTGTTAAATCTGTTGCATTCACTGGTACACAGAATGGGTTAAGAATCAAGTCTTGGGGGAGACCTAGCAGTGGCTTTGCAAGGAACATACTTTTCCAACATGCTATCATGACCAATGTTCAGAATCCGATGGTCATTGATCAAAATTATTGTCCGGATAACAACAATTGTCCTGGTCAGGTAGGTTTAAAACAAAATTTTCATTTATATTGTAACATTACTAGTCTTTGATTGATTGCTAAAAATCTAATGATGCACTTCATAATTTTTGTTGAACAGGAATCTGGTGTTAAAATTAGCGATGTTACGTATCAAGACATACATGGAACATCAGCAACACAAGTGGCAGTGAAATTTGATTGTAGTAAGAAGAATCCATGCACTGGGATCAAACTGGAAAATGTGAAGTTGACTTACATGAATCAACCAGCTGATGCATCTTGTAACAACGCCGATGGAAATGCTTCTGGAATCGTTTTGCCCAGTAGTTGCCTGTAGACAGTTAAAGGGTTCCCGCCAGAATCATGTTAGTTTCGGTACTCTATGTTCACGCAATTTGATCGAAGTAGCTCATCACTGAGCATAAGCGATGTGTGTTTCAGTATTTGCCAGAGCCTGTGGCGTTCCAGCACATTTGGGTTGCTTGGAGCCCGGCTTGCAATTACGTGTAGTGGAAACGAAAGTTCTTTGCTATTATGAATATATATATATATATATATTGTTATTTAGTACTTCATCGCTTTCACAGTTGGGAAGTAGCCCATTGCTGCCTTAGATATCCCGCTTCGTAGTGTTTTCATGGTATGTGGGGGGTTAATATCTCTGAGGCATAAGCTATGGCTTATGGTCTCGAATTAGCAGCAGGAGATTTCCTTTGGGGAAAAAAATTATTTGCACTCACACAACCATATTACTTTAGGAATTATTTTTATTTATTTTAAAATGAATTATTTTATATTAATTTAAATATGAGAATTGAGAAAAAATAATAAATTAAATTATATTAAATTCTTATTAAAATCTAACAATTTATAATTGGGCCCTGAAATATAGCAAAACTCACATACCGTTTGTGAATCTCAAACTCCACAATCTGAGTTACAAAATTTTATTTAATGACGGGTCCGTTGCCTTTCTCCCACTCACCTCTTTCCCTTGTTGTTGCAATATGTCAAATTCAACTGAATGATATCAAAAGCTAGTTAACAAGAATCCACCGTCACCCAATAGCCTGTAAAGATCTCAGCTTGATTCTCAAAGAAGCATTTTTGGATAGAAAATGAAATCATATTAACATAACTATAATTATTTTATTGGGAATATGCAAATGTGGAATTCTCACATGGAAAAAAGATAGGATAATTTAAGTGAGAGACATATAAGTGTAGACCAATTGCTTTAAGATTTTGGATTGAATATGATGTCAAACTCATGAGTGTGTTCTTTCATAATGCTCGTCAAGAATGATTCTCCAAGGAGCTTTGGACTATGGTTCGGCAAGGATGAATATAGAAACAGTGGTTAGTAATTCCCGTGGTGGTCTAACACACATAGATGGAAGAGTCATGAGACTCCAGGTAGACTCAATGGAGCAGAAGAGCAGATTGATAGAGTGAGAACTTTCAGTACACGTGAAAAATAATATATGTGTGTGAAAGCTCAACCTAAAAAAGTAGGTTACAAAGTTACAAAAGTGTTCGCCAACTAATTCAATGAAGATCTTTCAAAAGAACCGAGTGACAAAAAAATGACCTACAATAAAAGTGTGTCATTTAATTTTGTTAAATTAATTTATAAGCACTTAAATATTTAAGGAGTTATATGTTTAATTAAAATATTTATAAATAGCTAGTGGAAGTCAACACATTTGATATAAAGTAACTTACAATTACATTTCTTATTAAAATGACTAAAAAGATATTAAATTATTTTCTCAAATAATAAATTATATTAGCTCAATATTTTATTACAATATTATCAAAATATATTTCAATCATATCACAATATAATTTAATTTAAATTAAATATACAAATATTTTAAAGACAAATATTTTATTAAAATTAATAAAAAATAATTTTTAAATTTATTAAAATTAATGCAAATAATTTATTTAAATAAAACAAAATTTTAAAGTGAATATGAGAATAAATACAACAAATATATAGTGGAATTATAAAATCAAATGAGGATAATATATTAAAATTAACACTTAGTCAAACTAACTTAAGCACCCAGTTTATAATCACTAAAATAGAAGCTTATATGGTTGCTATTAAAAATTATATAAAATAAAAATATTTATTAAAAATTATTTTTAATAATAAAATAATTATTTCTGTAAATTTTAAATATTAAAAATTATTTATTATTTTAAATTAAAAAGTAAAATTTCAAAAACAAGAACAACAAAACTCAGCTTTATTAAACCTAGAAATAACAACAATGAAAATTAAAATTAAATATTAACAACCTCAAACAAAAACCCAGAAACTCCAGCAGCCCCAGCACTACATCCATTCCAACCCCTGGCCTGAGACACCTTTTTCTGTCTTACCAACACTATATTGTTATGCTTGGAACCGTAGACTTGATTGCCAATAATCATATACACGAATTTTTAAAAAATCACAACATGACTTGTTAATCAATTTAAAAAATTAGCTTGTGACATATTAATTAGCTTAAAAAGTTATACAAATTATTATTAAAAAATTATATTAAATACAAAATTATGTTAGATGCTATTTAAAATTAGGATGCGTCGTATTAATCAACTTAAAAAAAAAAGATAATGATATAATTATATCAACTATTATTAAAAAATTATATCAAATTCGAAATTATATAATTAAACTACTATTACAAAATTATATGAACTAAAATTAAAAAATTATAACATATTCAAAATTATATCAGCTGCTCTTACAAATATATTAAAAAATGTAACTTCAGAAAATGTCACTCAAATTTTAAAAATTATATCGATTGCTATTAAAAAATTTATTTATTAACACTTAAAATCAAATATATTATTCATTTCTCTGAAATACTAAGTATAGGGAATATTATTAAAATCTCACTTTTATTTCACTTATCAAAATTTTAATTATCAAAATTTTATTGATTATAATTTTTATATTTATGATTATTTCTTAAATAATACATAAGACAATTTTTGTAACATGCTTGCTATGGATATATATATTTTTTAATCATACACGATCTTTTTTTATTGCAAGTACGGTATAAATATATTATATTATAATATTCTTACTACAAGAAATATCTAAATTAATAATGGAAATTAACTAACAAATTTATTTTGTTAATTAACAATGGATTTACAATGAAAACACTACAAAAAAAAATAAATAAAAAAGAATAATGATAAAAAATAGCAAAAAAATACTTATATTTCATTAGTAATTAGAATTATTGACTAATTATAGAAAAATATTTTTTTATCTACAAATTTTAGCATTGGTAATTTTTATTGATGGAAAAAATGTTCTCGCTTAATTTACTGACGAATTATTTTGAACTTAAAACTATGATTTTTTGTAACAAATTTTGTGAGGGATTGTAGACTTATAAATTATTGACTATTTACTTACAATATTTTTTATTGATATTTACCAATGATAACAAATTATCAAGGTAATTTTCGATGATAATAACCAATAACAAATTTTCATAGGCAATTTTTTCATATTTTTAATTTAATTTTTCTTTTTTTAAATTTAATTCAACCTAATTTTTAAATTTGATATTATTTAATTTTTAAATTCAATATTATTTAATTTTTAAATTTAATTTAATTTTATTTTAAAAATTTTATTATTTTTTAAATTAATTATTAATTATTATTTTTAATTTAATTTAAATCAATTTTAATTCTTAAGATTTCAATGAATTTCAAAATATAACTAGTGGGGCTGAAAGTAGATCTCACATAGTAACTATGCCACAATTGCATTGAATTGGAGAGTGGGTTCCTTTTATGAAAATTTCAACTATCTATTAAAAAATGATGTGGGAAATTTATCATTTTTGTACTTTACTGACAAATTATCAATGAAATACGAGGTCATGGTAATTACCTACTATATTTAGCGATAGGTAAAATTTTCGTCCTTTTTATTTATTTTTTTCTTTTCAATATTATCGATCAAACACTAGTTCATTGGTAATTACCGATAAAATATTTTCATAAGTAATTTATTTTATAATTTTATTTTTTATTTTATTCCTAATATTACCGTCCAAATATAAGTTCACTGGCAATTACTGTTGAGAACTTTTCGTAGGTAAATTTTTTAAAGTTTTTTAAATTTTTCTATTTTTCTTTTAATATTACTAGCCAAATATTACTTTGTTGGTAATTGCCAACAAAATATGTTCATAGGTAATCTATTTTAAATTTTTATTTTTTTATTTTTTTTCTAATATTACTGACTAAATATTAGTTCCTAGTAATTACCGATTATGAATTTTTTGTATGTAAAATTTTTTAAGTTTTTTTAATTTTTTCTATTTTTTTCTTCATATTATTGATCAAATCAAATACTAGTTCGTTCATAATTATTGGCAAAATATGTTTGTTGGTAATTTATTTTAAAACTTTATTTTTTATTTTCTTCTTAATATTATTGACCAAATATAAGTTTGTTGGTAATTATCAATGAAGAATTTTTTGTAGGTAAATTTTTTAAAGCTTTTTAATTTTCTTATTTTCTTCTTAATATTACCGATAAAAATAAATTTGTTAGTAATTACCGACGAAATATTTTCATAAGTAATTTATTATAAAATTTTATTTTTTTATTTTTTTTCTTAATACCAATAACGAAATACAAGTTCATTGGTAATTAGCTACCATATTTAGTGGTAGGTAAAATTATGTCATTCTTTTAATTTTTTTTTCTTCTTAATATTATCAATCATATATGAGTTCGTTCGTAATTACCGACGACATATTTTAATAGGTAATTTATTTTACAATTTTATTTTTTACTTTCCTTTTTAATATTTTTGACCACATATGAGCTCGCTGGTAATTATCGTTGAAAAATATTCATCAAAATTTCACTTAGATTGAACAATTAAAGTAATGAAAATTGCATTAATTGCTGGAAAGTTGAATACAAAGCCCAGAAAATTAAGTGTAAAGCTTGAAAAATTAAAAGAAAGATAAAAATAAAGATAGATAAATTGTTGAAATCTGTGTTATTGTTGTTGAATTGGTTGGTCTTGAATGTTATACAGCAAAACGTATTTATAGCTGCACCCAGAATATTCTGGAACCAGCACTAGTCCTTGCTCGCACATCTCAACAGTTATGCAATTGCTATCCATGATCTTGCTAATGCTGGTTACCTCCTCTGTTGCAGGTAATTAACCTCGACTAAGACTGATAACTTCTCTCGCCAGTTTAATTACTCTTCTCCAATAAATATCTTAATCATCACAAAAATAATTTAGCAATATTTATCTTAGGCCTCTTAAATAAATTAATAGAATAAAATTAATTAAATTAACTTTACAAAACGTTAATTTAATTAATCATGGGCCTAAAAATAATTAAAGAACCGATTAAATTATTTTGGTGCAATAATTACCCCTTGCACATTGATTTGCTGATGAAGCTATTCTAATGTGGGTAATTGATTTCTTCAAGACCTTGAACCTCTACTTTTCCTTTGCTAAAATTAACGTAAAGTCTACTTCCTCTACTAAGAATTTAATTTCAAGTAGAATTCAATCTTAAATAGAGTTTCCTAATCCCCATAGACTTCTTATCAAAGTCAAATCAATTTTACCTTCCCGAGGCCATTATGACTCTTTTCATATAAGGAAACCCATTTCTCTCACTATTCACTTACTGCAACTACTCTTCTTACTTATGTCTCTTAAACCCATCATCTAAACTCATGATCACCCTTCGAAAATCATAACTCATAAAAACCCATGACACTTTTCCTCTCCTCTCTCTTTCTTCTTCTTTTTTCGACGCGTTATCACTTACATTGCACGATTCTTGCCCTCACCATCATGTTTTCACCAATGCCATTCCTTCACCGGCCATTCTTATCGGCGTTACCACCCATCATCACCAATAACCACACCATCGATCCTTGGATGCCTCCTTGCATGATTCGTGTGCCATTTAGCAATACCCGATTGATACACTTGAATTGTATAGATATTTTTGAACTCATTTGCATACTATTCTATAGCATTTAGGCAAGTATTTTCATGCATAATAGTTTACTTCATGAGTTTTTGTAATTTTTATTGTAAAGCCCTTAATTCCATATTTTCTACATCATTTCAGGTGTTTGGGTGAAGCCCCAGAAGTATAGGAGTACAAAGAAAAGCTTAGAGGAGTCAAGAGATAGAGAATCACTGTTGATACAAAGTACACGGGTCATGTGAACCAAGTCCTAGACCCTTGTAACTCTCTGCCACAAGAAAGCCAAGAGAATCGATAAGAAGCACAAGTACATGGGTCATGTAAGTAGACCGTGTAATCTGCGGGAACCCATGTAAGTCTCTGTCGGGAAACAACTTGAAGAACCTTATGGGAACAACAGTACACGGCCTATGTAACCAGGCCGGTGTAGATGGCACAGACCCGTGTAACTTTCTGTGCCAAAACAAAATTTTGCAAAACTCCTCCAGCAAGTTATATGGCTCTACATTACGGGACCTGTGTAGTGACACATGGGCCATGTACTATGCTACAGCCAGTTTTATAACTCGAATTTCCCCCTGTTTTCATATAAAAACAAGACTCCTAAGGCCCTTTGGACTCAAAGTGACCTAACCCTAGAGCAAACAATATAAATAGAAAAGAAAACATCAAAAGAGAGGACGGTCACAGGGAGTGCTGCTGAAGGCTGCTGCTGTCGGGCTTTGCATCAGTACTAAAAGAAGTTTTCCAACTGAAGCTCCAAAAGATCAAAGCTGCAATATCTTCGGTTCCTTCGTTTCATCTCCCTAGATAGACTTCTATTGCTTTATTTCTTTTACGTGATTTTCTTTTTACTATTTTTACATTTTATCATGATGTTTGTTGAACTCACCATGAGTGAGTAGTTTCCTTATTCTGGATTTGGGAGAGTAATGCTTGTAATTATTATTATGGATGAACATTAAGTTTTATTCACTGGATTTGAGATTCATTTCTTGATTTAATTTCTTGTGATCCTAATACATGCTATGTGATGGTACCCACTTAGACATGATTGTAGATGTTGATTGAAGGACTAAAAGGTAAAGATTAACATTAGAAAATCAAGATCTTGAACCTAGAAATTCTTGTAACGATCGGGCTCCAACCACTAGAGGAATTGTCCGTTTTGGCCATAAGCCTCATAGTTTTGTCCCATAGGTGAAATGGAGAACTTCCCAATAGGTCACCCATCCTAGGATTTCTCTCAAGCGAGCACGCTTAACCCTTGAGTTCTTCCAACACTCCAAGCCATTCCATCAAAAGGCGCCTCTAGTGATTAGTTCCACCATTTTATATATCATTACTTTTTGAACCCAAGATCATCTCCGTGCTTTGCCGATGTGGGATTTGCCTAAGGAACTTTTCTCCCTCCCTTTCGGGACTCAGCGTCCTCGCTGAGGTTTGCCCCACCATAGCCCAAGAGGACACGTGAGTGGCTCTGATACCAATTGTATTGATGTCTCATTGCAGACAAATTTTCGATGAGTATTTATAGTCTTACTTATTTTATACTTGTTATATTCATTATTTCATTAAATTTATCCACTTTCATTTTTGGTTGCCCAAGTAACCTATACTGAATGACTAGATTGGATAAACGGGTAAATTGACACTAGGTATCAAGTACCTCAGTTCGTCACACCATCGGTCACACATATATCTCCCGGTGTGCAACAGAACAGCTAATAAGCTGCAATAACATTAGGCACAAGGCCAAGTATCATCACAATATCCGAATGGCTAAAAGCCATAAAATCACAGAATAGCATAATGCCACGTGCAGTACAGCTAACTGAACCCTATTGGTATGCCAACCTATCCAAACCAATCTTACTACTAGGGCATGTTACATTTTTAAATTTTATAATTCTTGAAATTTAAGTTTAGATGTTACTATTCATTTCATTAGTCAACTAAAATGTTGACTTTTGCATAGACAATAGGTTCATTGGTTCTAATATTCCCAACATACCACATTTTGCATTCTAAAGTTGTTGGTATTGGTTGCCAATACCATTTCTAAGCTTAGTGTTAGTTATTCACAATTTTCAGATTTTAAGCATTATGTTTACTATTCCATTGGTTAATTGTACAGTAGGAATTTGGCAAAGTTGTCTTCATGAAAGTTATTCCTTATTGTGTTTAGTTATATTTCTTTTTTTTTGAATCACTCCATTTGGAGTTTTGTAGCTCAAGTTATGGCCTAAACACCATAACTAGCTGGATTTTAAATTTCCAGATTTTCTGGACATAACCTAATCTACAGTGTTTTGTACACTGATTGTAGGTCAATTTTTGAACATGTTAGGATCAAAATTTGGGTTTGGTTTCTCATGAAAGTTGTAGGTATATGTCTCAGATTTTTGCTGGTAAAATTTCAGGTCAATTGGACCTTCCTACACTGAGTTATGACCAAATGAATAAACACTGTTCATTTGGTCATTTTGCCCAGGCAGAATGCAAGTCACCCAGATTAGGATAATTTTTAGGTCGACTTGGTTTGGTTTTCTAGGCAGGATTTCTTCACCAAAGTTGTGACTTTAGGTGTCTAGTTTCATGTCCAATTGGCTTTGCACCAATTAAACCTCTACAATTCCATTTATAGCTGCCCAAACCTACTGGACTCACCCAGTCCTGCAGGTCACCAAGGGCAGCATACCAAATTTCAACTCCAATATCCTTACTCACTTCAATTCCTCCTCACACACATTCAAATGGTCACTAATTGACCATTACAAGGTTAACATACCATTATTGTAATGATCAGGCTCTAACCACTAGAGGAATTGTCCGCTTTGGCCATAAGCCTCACAGTTTTGTCCAATAGGTGGAATGGAGAACTTCCCAGAAGATCACCCATCCTAGGATATCTCTCAAGCGAGCACGCTTAACCCTGGAGTTCTTCCAACTCTCCAGGCCATTCCACCAAAAGGCACCTCTAATGATTAGTTCCACCATTTTATATATCATTACTTTTTGAACCCAAGACCACCTTCGTGCTTTGCCGATGAGGGATTTGCCTGAGGGACCTTTCTCCCCCCCTTTCGGGACTCAACGTCCTCGCTGAGGTTTGCCCCACCATCACCCAAGAGGACACGCGAGCGGCTTTGATACCACTAAATGTGACACCCTTACCCGTCTACAGTATAGCCAAGTAAGATATGCCACACCGTGTACCGGAACACTACATATTTATTTCCTATTACTTCTTTTTATTCTATTATTGGCACCACTAAGCATTATTGCTTAACGCGTTGCTTTTTGCCACGCGTAGGTTCTGGAGAGACCGATAGAGAGTCCAGTAGACCACAGATTGGGTGAGACCATCTGCAGCTCTGCATAGTGTCCGTGTCACCTCACCATCTTTAGTGCATTAGTAGGACACTAAGTTTCATTTCGGTATATTGTAATTAACTTTTATTTTCTCATGTGTAATTGAGACTTATGTAATGTATTTTGGTATTAATGTAAATAGTGAAAATTATGTTTATGAATGGAAAATTGAGTATTTATTTATGACTTGTATATGAATATCATGAGGAATGAATGAATGAGAAATGGAATTGTTGTTGAAAAATATTGAGACTTTGTTGATGAAATGGAGTTTGAGAATGACTGAAAACATATTGGAAGTGTTTTTCACAAGTTCCGAAGAACTGTTTTCTCCATTTTTAGCCTGTACTCTGTCGGATTTTCTATAAAATTTGCAGAACCTCAAATAAATTTATGTTTTAATAAATGACTTAAATGAATGCTATTTCACAAATTGTACTTCATAACTATGAAAAAAAAATAAATAAGGAAAAATAAAAATAATTAAAATAAAATAGGGTGTTCCGGTATACGGTATGGCATATCTTACTCGGCTATATTGTAGACGGGTAAAGGGTGTCACAGTTCTAACCTAGACATAAGCTGATACCTTTGTGGAACCTAAAAATTTGTCAAAGGTCTTAAAGGGTTTTAATTAATTTGATCACCATGAAAGTAGGGTTTGAGTTAATTAAAAAATACTCTAGATGCCTTGAGAGAGGATTTAGGATAACTTAGGGCTAATTTCCATCAAGGAAATGACCCTCAATTTAGTAAATAAACGAGATAACATCCCTAATAAGATTCAAATGTGAAATCTTAACTCCAGAATTGTTCCAAAAATAGATTACTTTATTTTAAGTTTACTATCCTAGTGTTTAAGGTTAACAAACTTCATCCCCTAAATATTCGATAGCCTAGACAGTCAAAATTACTGTGTAGATTGGTACTTGCTAAACAAAGGTCCTCGTGGGAACAATACTCTACTTATCACTTTATTACTTGTTAGCGATCCGTGCACTTGCGAGGTTGTAAAACTAGGCAAATAAGTTTTTGGCACCGTTGTCGGGGATCCTTTGGCTATAGTGATATCAAGCGATAGGCAGTTAAGCTGATTTAGGCAATTATATTTATTATATAATTTTATTTTACTGGTTATATTTTTCTTCTTTTCTCTCAGGTGCTCAATCTAGTATATGACCAGAACAAGGCCAGAAGAAGAAATATTGGACTGTGATCCAGAGATAGACAGAACTCTGAAAGCCATCAGGAGGGAAAGGAAACATCAAGAGCATGGTCAAGGAGATCCTGAAATTCCAACCATGGTCGATAATAATGACAGACCAAGACTCTTGAGAGATTACGGAGCTCCATCGGTCCAAGGATTTCAGCCCAGTGTCACTAGACCCACAGTGGAAGCCAACAACTTTGAATTAAAACCAGCATGGCTCCAAATGATTCAACAAACCCAGTTTGCAGGTTGGCCTACAGAAGACCCACACTATCACCTCCAATGCTTTCTTGCCCTATGTGATACATTCAAGATGAATGGAGTAATAAGACTAAGAGCATTCCCATTCTCCCTTCGGGACAGAGTAAGGAAGTAGCTACTTTCTCAACCAGCTGGAACGTTCACTACTTGGGAGAATCTCTCTCAAGCCTTTTTAGTAAGATATTTTCCACCTGCAAAGACTGCAAAACTGAGGCTTGAGCTTAACACCTTCAGACAAAAGGAAGGAGAATCACTCTATGACGCATGGGAAAGATACAAAGACCTGTAGAGGGAATGTCCACACCATGGTATAGAAGATTGGCTATTAGTGCAAAATTTTTATAATGGATTACTACCCTCTACAAGGAGCACAGTTGATTCAGCTGCAAAAGGTGATCTAATGGAGAAAACAGTGCCACAAGCACTTGAACTTCTAGAAAGGGTTGCATACCATAACTATGAGTGGTCAAATGAAAGAGGAAATGCAAGGAAAACTGCAGGGGTACTAGAAGTAAATACCCTAAGCATGATGAATGCTCAATTTTATCAGCTCACAAGGAAACTCATAAAGATGCAAGCCAACGCAGTTGGTACAAACAGTCAACCTGAAGATAGTTATGGACAAGGATACATGAGTTCAGATACAAAAATTTCAATGAACTCTCCTCAGAACAGATGAACTATGTGAATAATGTAGGAAACTTCAACCAGAGGTAGCCCAACAATCCATATTCAAATACTTACAACCTTGGATGGAGGAACCACCCAAATTTCTCATGGTCCAATTAGCAGAACCAGCCAATAAATAAGCAATAAGGGTACAAACCAGCACCCCCTGGATTTCAGAATAGAGGATAAAACTTTGCACAGTCATCACTACCTCTCCAACCTTAACAACCTGAACCGAAAATGAATATGGAAACCATGATGGAAGGGTTCCTAGCAGCTCAACAACAACAAACTGAATTGATTAAACAGCTGACTTCCAGAGTGTACCAACTTGCTACTCACAATAAGATGGTAGAAAATCAGATCGCTCAGCAAGCAAGCTCTTCAAGTAAGGCTGCTGGTAAACTGCCTAGTCAACCAGAAATGAACCCAAGGGAGCATTGTAAGGCAGTTACACTGAAGAGTGGGAGAACTCTTATACAACCAGAGGTAGAACCGACAGAGGGAACCATAGAAAAATCTAAAGACTAAGCAGAGAAAAAGGAGGAAGAAGCTAAGAAAGATCAGGAAGAGGAAGCGAGGAAGACAAAGAAATTATCAGAGCCATACCAGCCCCCCCTACCTTTTCCTCAGAGATTTCAAAAAGCCAAATTGGACAAGTAGTTTGGAAAGTTTTTGGAAGTTTTACAAAAACTTTACATCAACATCCCCTTTACTAAAGCGCTTTCTCAGATGCCATCCTATGCCAAATTTCTTAAGGAAATTTTGTCAAAGAAAAGGAAGCTAGAAGACTATGGAATAGTAGCTCTAATAGAGGAATGCACATTCTACAAAACAAACTACCTCCAAAGTTGAAGGATCCAAGAAGCTTCTCCATACCTTACCTCATTGGTGACAAGAAAATAGATAAGGCCCTCTGCGATCTTGGAGCAAGCGTCAATCTAATGCCTCTATCAATATGCAAAAAGTTAGAGATCGGGGAACTGAAACCAATAACAATCTCATTGCAATTGGCTGATCGATCTGTCAAATATCCTATAAGAATACTGGAGAACATTCCTATTAAAGTAGGCAAATTTTTGATTCCAGTGGAATTTGTTGTCCTTGAGATGGAAGAAGATGTTAAAATTCCTATCATCTTGAGAAGACCATTCTTAACAACCGCCGGAGCTATCATAGACGTAAAAAATGGGTGACTAACTCTCAAGGTAGGAGAAGAAGAAGTGGAGTTCAACTTGTTCGACATAATGAAACACAAATTTGAACCTGATGAATGCTTTAAGGTTAACATAATTGACGAACAAATTGAAAAGGAATTTCATGAGACACATCCTAAAGATCCTCTTGAAGCATGTATTGTGCATAGCCACACAGTGGATGATGAAAATACAAAAATAGCAGCCTGTGCACAACAGTTAGCAGCTCATCCCCCTACCATTAGCTAAAGCTTCTGAGATGGAGGAGTTGAAGAAGAAACAAACCAAAGGTAAGCTCCAGGAAAATGCTAAACAGGTAGAGCTTAAACCTCTCCCATCCTTACTAAGGTATGCATTTTTGGACTCAAATTCTAAATATCCTATTATAATCAATGCTAGCCTGTCTAAGCTAGAAGAGGAAAAATTGCTAAGAGAACTTAGGATCCATAGCAAAGCCATAGGATATAAGATAGAAGACCTGAAGGGAATCAACCCCTCAATTTGCATGCATAGGATACCCATGGAAGAAAACAGTAAACCCACAATCGAACACCAAAGGAGACTTAACCCAAACATGAAAGAAGTAGTCAAGAAAGAAATCTTAAAACTATTAGATGCAGGTATCATATACCCAATCTCTGATAGTAAATGGGTTATTCCAGTACATGTAGTTCCTAAGAAAGGTAGGACAACTGTTATCCAAAATGCAAACAATGAACTAATCCCTATTAGAGTAGTCACTGGTTGGCGAATGTGCATAGACTATAGAAAATTGAACAGTATTACTAGAAAAGACAATTTCCCTCTCCCCTTCATTGACCAAATGTTAGAAAGATTGGCGAAACACTCTTATTTCTATTATTTAGATGGGTATTCGGGATTCTTTCAAATTTCTATTCACCCAAAAGACCAAGAAAAGACAACATTCACTTGCTCCTATGGAACATTTGCATATAGGAGAATGCCTTTTGGTCTTTGTAATGCCCCTGCTACCTTTCAAAGATGCATGATGGCTATCTTTTCTGATTATATTGAAGATATCATGGAAGTTTTTATGGATGATTTTTCTGTATATGGAACTATTTTTGATAATTGCCTAGCTAATTTATCTAAGGTGTTGCAAAGATGTGAAGAATCAAACCTGGTCATAAATTGGGAAAAATGCCACTTCATGGTAAGGGAAGGCATAGTTCTAGGACATTTGATATCAGAAAGAGGAATTGAAGTAGATAAGGGAAAAATTGAGATCATTGAAAACATGCCACCACCAACATCAGTCAAGGGAGTGCGAAGCTTTTTGGGACATGCAGGATTCTATAGAAGATTTATCAAGGACTTTTCCAAAATAGCTAAACCACTTACTAACTTGTTAAGTCAAGATGTTCCCTTTGATTTTAATGAAAATTGCCTTGTTTCCTTTAACAGGAACAAAGAAGCCCTGATATCAGCACCAATAATGCAGCCACCAAATTGGGAGCTACCATTCGAGGTAATGTGAGACGCGAGTGACTTTGCAGTTGGAGCAGTGCTCAGACAAAGAAAGGATAAAGAGCTCCATGCTATTTATTGTGCTAGCAAGACATTAGAAGATGCACAAATCAATTATGCCATCATAGAGAAGGAATTCCTAGCAGTGGTGTTTGCAATGGACAAGTTCAGATCTTACCTCATTGGGTCAAAAGTCATTGTATTTACAGATCATGCTGCAATCCGATACCTTTGAACAAGAAGGAAGCAAAACCAAGGCTGATTCGATGGATCCTACTCCTATAAGAATTTGACCTTGAAATAAAGGACAAAAAGGGATCCAAAAATATAGTAGCTGACCATCTTTTCAGACTGAAATTGGAGTACATGGAAGACTTCGAACATTTGCCAATTGATGATTCATTTCCTGATGAGCAATTACTTGCATTCTCCAAGGCTCTATGGTACGCTGATTTTGTTAATTTTCTTGTATGCAGGATACTGCCTCTAAACATGACTTACCAGTAAAGGAAGAAATTCTTACATGATGTAAGATATTACTTATGGAAGGAACCTCTACTGTACAAGAGATGTAATGATGAGCTGATAAGAAGATGCATACCAGAAGATGATATGGAAAGTGTCATTTATCACTGCCATTCATCACTATATGGAGGACATTTCGGCACCTTAAAAACCGTAGCAGAAATTTTGCAAGCAAGGTTTTACTGGCCACATTTGTTTAAGGATGTAAGATCCTTTATGCTAGGTTGTCATCAATGCCAAAGAACAGGTAACAGTTCAAGGAGGAATGAAATGCCACTGCATGGTATACTTGAGATAGAATTGTTTGATGTATGGGGAATAGACTTCATGGGCCCATTTCTGCTTCCCGAGGAAACAAGTATGTTCTGGTTGGAGTTGATTATGTGTCAAAATGGGTAGAAGCAGTTGCGACACCAACCAACGATGCTAGAGTGGTCACAAGGTTCTTTAAGAAAAACATTTTCAAAAGATTTGGCACACCACGAGAAATAATCAATGATGGAGGAAGTCACTTCTGCAACCAATAATTTGAAACACTACTGAAAAAGTCTAGAGTGACTCACAAGGTGGCCACACCTTATCATCCCCAAACCAGTGGTCAAGTAGAAATCTCAAACAGGGAACCGAAGCAGATTCTGGAGAAAACTATAAACAGATCCAGGAAGGACTGGTGCATGAAATTAGATGATGCACTTTGGGCATACCGCACTGCATATAAAATCCCAATTGGCACAACACCCTTTCGTCTGGTTTTTGGAAAATCATGTCATCTCCCTGTTGAACTTGAGCATAAAGCTTACTGGGCAATTTAGATCTTAAACTTCAACCTCAAAGCTGCTGGTGAGAAAAGGCTCTTACAACTGAATGAGTTGAAAGAAATCCGACAGGATGCATACGAAAATGCCAAAATCTTCAAGGATAAAATCAAAAGATGGCATGACAGGCGCATAGCAAGGAAAGAGATAAAAGAAGGAGATCTTCTACTCTTATTCAACTCTAGATTGAAACACTTTCCGGGGAAGCTGAAATCAAGATGGTTCGGACCTTTCAAGGTCATCCAAGTCTTCCCACATGGAGCAGTAGTGGTATAAAGCGAAACCTCAGGTGCATTCAAAGTCAATGGGCAGAGGCTGAAGCCTTACTTTCAGGGAGAACCTATAGAAACGGGAGCCAATTGCACTCTCGACCATCCTACCGGCAGACCATAAACAAGCAAAGTCCAGCTAAAGACTATAAACAAACGCTTTTTAGGAGGCAACTCAAAATTCCTTCTAAACTTTTCTTTTCTTTTTCTCCTTTTCCGTATTGATTTTTGTTTCATACTCATTAGCATTTCACTTTGTAGGAATTTTTTTGGAAAGGGGACAAGAGATCAAGAGAGGGAAGGAATCACCAAGTCAAAACCGCAAAAGGAAATTTGGAGAAAACTAGGGAAGTAGCTTTATTACTCAACTTTACATCCATTTCATGTGTTATGATGATAAAATTTTTCAATTGCCAAAGATTTGAAAAATCAGAAAATTACACGGGTTGTGTACTGGTTTTACACGCCCCGTGTAACTTTCTGGAAGTCCATAAATTTCATGCAATCTCAACTTTTCGGGAGACAGAAAATTACACGGGTCCATGGTCCAATTTACACAGACCGTGTAATGTCTCTAGCAGAATAACTAAGAGATAGAAGGTTACATGGGGCTCTTTGTATTTTACACAGGCCGTGTAACATATCCAGTAAAGAAACTCGAGAAACAGAAAGTACACAAGTCCTAGAGCTCATTTACACAGGCCGTGTACTACGACAGATTTTGAAAATTTTTGGCAGAAATTTATACGGCCCTACATGTCGGGACCCATGTAGTGATACACAACCCGTGTATTTCATCGCAAACATGACTCCTGGGGCACAAAATGCATGAAACGAAGAGTCCTAACGGCTCTTTAAATGCACCCCTAGCATTAAAATCCTTCATAAACACAAAACCCTTCATCTCCTCCTTTCCTAGCCTATAAAAACCTCTCAAATCTCATCTCTCTTCACCAAAATCCTACTATTCTCCTTCCCAAAAACCCATCCATGGCTCCTGCGAAGAGATCTGCGAGAAGGATCGACTCTTCTTCAAGGCAAAGAGGAGAATCTTGACCTTCTCCACCCCAGCCTCCAACCCAACGCCCAAGAATGTGGGTAGCCACTCCCTAACCATTTCAACAAGCCCCTCCTCCATCGCAACCACAGCCACAACCCACTCCACAATCCAAAATCTCTATTCCTTAGGGATTTCAAGATGATGCCCATAAAGCAATGTGCACCCGACTTCATGCCCAAAAAATATCCTCCACCAAATACATGGATTTTTCGCTTTTGGAGAAAATCGAGTTGCAAGATGAAATCAATGGGCTACTTGATAGCATTGGGTGGACAAGGTTCGCCCAACTCCAATTCCCAGCCTACAAAGACACTACGCTAGAATTTTTTGGTAGCTTTAAGGCCACTTTATGGCCTACCGATAGAGAGGACAGGGGCAGGATTGAGTTTCGCATCCTTGGTATTGATCGGGTAATGAACATGGATGAGTTTAACGCCATCTTTGGCTTTGACAACGCTAGCCACCAAGAGATCCCAAGGAACCGCATGCTGTACAACAACATCAACTTATGGGATTCCATTACACCGAACACAGAGCCGTACAACTCTAGCAAATCAAAATCCACGGGCATCACTAGTCCAGCGCTGCGATATATGCATCGGTTTGCCGCCCACACCATCATGGGTTGTAGCGATAGCCTTGGCGTTGTTAACGCTAATGAGCTCTTCTTTTTGTGGTGCATGGTAACTAGACAGCGGTGCAGCACCGGCTTCTTCTTGTGCAACCATCTCTGACTCCTTTGCCATCAGTCTACCAGGCACATTGTACTTAGTGGCCTTGTCACCACCAATGCTCTTCACTTCGGCTTCGTTCCAGGACATCACAGACTACGCTTTGTTACTGGAACATCGAAAATTGATCAAACTATCTGCATATCTATGGGGATATGTAAGAAGGTGGGCAACAAATGCTACTTGGTGGATGCCGAAGGAAACACCATCCCTCAGAGAGACGAGGCAAGAGAAGGACCTGGCGAGACTTCACAGCCTCAAGAAGAAGAGCAAGGGGGGATGTTCGAAGAGTCCCCTGTCAGAGTGCCTCCATACACACCACCACCGACAGATCCGGTCCTCGCATACCTGCAACGCATGGAAACCACAATATACGGCAAGATGTGAGCTATCAAGGACAGCCTCCAAGAAGCACACAATAAGCTGGACATGCTAATGGACATGCTAGATGAGGAGGATGAGGAGGAAGAGGAGCCAGGATCACCAGCATCACCATCATCATTATCAGAGGCCTTTTAGAGCTAGGACTATAGGATAGGATCTTTATTGTAATATCTTACATGCCTTAGTCCTAACTTGAAACCATAGGTCTCTTTTATTTGGTTTATGTTCAAAATATTTTCCATGCTTAATAAATAATATGCTTCCTTAAATTTTTTGTACATTTGCTCTGATATTGCACATTATGTTAACATTGAGGACAATGTTTGATTTGAGTTTAGGGGGGGATACAATTGCATTTGCATATCATTACATGCACATCATTGCATTGTTTAAATTTAGCTACATTATTCTTGTGTATCAAAATTTTTGATAATTTTTGAAAAATTTTTGGACTTAAAATTGTGAAACTTAGCACTATAACCAAATTTTAGTAAGCTAATAATTAGACTCCACGGGATAGAGGAATGAACGTATCTAGATAGGCAAAAAGGGATTCTAACATATTGTTTGTGAAGAAACTAATCTCTTTTATGGAACTAGACTAGTTAAACCTCTTCATAACTATTAATTTATCACATTGAACTTGTAAAATTAGGAGAACAATTTTTAAAACACAAGCAAACCTAAAAAATGCCTCACTAGCTTTAGAACATATCTCTTGGACCTATCTAGGCAAAATCCTAGCATATGCTTGATGAAGAAATGATTAAGGCATTCTTTGATATGGCCTCACTAAGCCTTAGCCACCCCTAATTAAAATGTATATCCCTTGTAGCCAACTTGAAGCCAACGTTTATCCCTTAGAATTTATTGCTTACCCATGTTATTTACCTAGCCCTTAGCCTAAACACCTACCATACCCTTTTGAGGAAGCAAAATGCATAAAGAAAATGAAGAGAGGATGAGGAACTCAAGAAGGAATGCAAGTGTGCAATTAAAATTCAAAGAAAAAAATTTGCCTTTCTAACCCAGCAAAAGCAATTAGTTTGGGGGAGAGGACAAAAAGGAAAAAAAGAGAAGAAGTCCCAAGATAAGTATCATGGAAGCATGCTTGACTATATAAAAAAAAAAAAAACCAAAAGCCCTTCCTCTCCATGTAAAATATGTAGAAACGAACTCAGTATACTTGGATTTTATGCATACATGCTATCCTCATATTTGCATTCCCTAAAAACCTTTCATTGGCAACCAAGTCATTATCCCTTTAGCTCCATTACAACCCTTTTAAAGACCTTTTGATCTTTTGAAAAGTGCATGCTACATTAGTGGAGATAGAAAAATTGAGATATGCCTATGGAGTTGGAATTGAAATACTTCATCACAATTACTCACAAAAGAGGCAAATTTGGGAGAGTTAGTGTTTTTCAATTCTATCCCAATAAAACAGGTTATTTGTGGTTTATTAATGGTTTTGTATAGAGGAATAATTAGTCGAAACACCATGAAATGAGGTGACGTTCTAAATGGGCAGCTAGCAGAACCCTTATGCCTTGAAAGAAGGAAATTGGAATGAAGGATTGGAGGAGTTCAATTCTATGCTTATTAAATTGATGATTGTATTCCTAAGTATCCCCTGAAATGTACTTTAAAATAGAGTTTTGTTTTGCTTGAGGATAAGCAAAAGTTTGAGTTTGGGGGTATTTGATACACTTGAATTGTATAGATGTTTTTAAACACATTTGCATACTATTCCATAGCATTTAGGCAAGTATTTTCATGTATAATAGTTGACTTCATGAGTTTTTGTAATTTCTATTGTAAAGCCCTTAATTCTATGTTTTCTGCATCATTTCAGGTGTTTGGGTGAAGCCCCAGAAGTATGGGAGTATAAAGGAAAGCTTGGAGGAGTTAAGAGACAGAGAATCGCTGCTGATACAAAGTACACGGGTCGTGTGAACCAAGCCCCAGACCCATCTAACTCTCTGCCAGAAGAAAGCCAAGAGAATCGATGAGAAGCACAAGTACACGGATAGTGTAAGTAGACCCGTGTAATCTGCAGGGACCTGTGTAAGTCTCTGCTGGGAAACAACTTGAAGAACCTTATGGGAACAACAGTACACGGCCCGTGTAACTAGGCCCGTGTAGTTGGCACAGACCCGTGTAACTTTTTGTGCTGAAACAAAATTTCACAAAACTCCTCCGACAAGTTACATGGCTCTACATTACGGGACTCGTGTAGTGACACACGGGTCGTGTACTATACTGCAGCCAGTTTCATAACTCGAATTTTCCCCTGTTTTCGGATAAAAATGAGACTCCTAAGGCCCTTTGGACTCAAAGTGACCTAACCCTAGAGCAACCAATATAAATAGAAAAGAAAACATCAGAAGAGAGGATGGTCACAGGAGTCTTCTTGAAGGTCTCTTTGTCGGGCTTTGCATCGATGCCAAAGAAGTTTTCAGTGAAGCTCCAAAAGATCAAAGCTGCAAACTATCTTCGGTTCCTTCATTTCATCTCCCTAGACAGATTTCTATTGCTTTATTTCTTTTACATGATTTTCTTTTTACTGTTTTTACCTTTTATCATGATGTTTGTTGAACTCACCATGAGTGAGTAGTTTCCTTATTCTAGATTTGGGAGAGTAATGCTTGTAATTATTATTATGGATGAACATTAAGTTTTATTCTCTGGATTTGAGATTCGTTTCTTGATTTAATTTCTTGTGATCCTAATGCATGCTATGTGATGGTACCCACTTAGACATGATTGTAGATGTTGATTGAAGGACTTAAAAGTAAAGATTAACATTAGAAAATCAAGATCTTGAACCTAGGAATTCTGACCTCGACATAGGCTGATACCTTTGTGGAAGATAAAAATTGCTCAAAGGTTTTAAAGGGTTTTAATTAATTTGATCACCACGAAAGTAGGGTTTGATTAACTAAAACACACCCGAGATGCCTTGAGAGAGGATTTAGGATAACTTAGGGCTAATTTCCATCTAGGAAAATAACCCTCAATTCAGTAAATAAACAAGATAACATCCCTAATAAGATTCAAGTGTAAAATCTTAACTCCAGAATTGTTCCAAAAATAGATTACTTTATTTTAAGTTTACTATCCTAGTGTTTAAGGTTAACAAACTTCATCCCCTAAATATTCAATAACCTAAACAGTCAAAATTACTGTGTAGATGGGTACTTGCTAAACAAAGGTCCTCATGGGAACGATACTATGCTTATCACTTTATTACTTGTTAGTGATCCGTGCACTTGCGGGGTTGTAAAACCAGGCAAACACCGATGCCACTCAACTATTTTCCCAAATCCTTTTTTTGATTTTATGCTTTCTTTTGAACCAATCTTGGCTCTAATAGCCATTTCTTGGTAGTATGAGCACTGGGTATTGTTTGGATGCTGTTGATTTAAAGAAAATTTGAGGGGATTTTGCAATAATTTGAAAGAACTTGCAAGTGCTATGAGTTTTATTGTCTTAGGAATGAAATTGGTACCTTAGTGCCAAATCGGCTTTGTTTGTGCACTTGGGACATGTTGGTTAATTTGGTTGCATTGTGCTTATCTTCAGATTCTATACTATCAATCTGTCAACTACTGCACCTGGCATAAACCTGGCACTGCGCCTACAATAGCATCTGGTAGTGCACCTAGTACCACATCTACCACTGCACCTACTATGATACCTACCACTACACCTGTTACAACATCAGGCACAACATTTGGTACTACCTCTATTACAACACCTACTGTAAGTACCGGTGCGGCATCTCCTGTGATAGTATCTCCTTTGAGTTCCTCTACTCCAGGACCTAGTGTCTCTTCTACCTTGATGGTTTTCTCACCACTCAGCTTCTTGATGTCTAGATAAAGGTAAAATTTCTTATTGCACCTAGACTTATATTAGTGTTGCACTTGGTTAAACTTGTGCCATTTGTCGTGCCTTGTGTGTAACACTCCTTACCCGATCTACAGTGTAGCCAAGCATGGAATGTCACATTCTGTGCTGGAGAACCTTGTTTTATTTTACTTTATTCATCATTCATTTAGGTTTATCTCATTTAAATTGGATTATTTTTAAGCAGAGAAACTGCTAGAGTTTTCCCTGTTTTATTAAGATATGACCTGTTAATATCAGTCACCTATTTAAATAAGTTCATACCAAATCTCATATTTCCAAAATCATCTCATAATTTCAAAATCATAATCTCATTCATATTAGAAATTTTTTTGTTCCAAACATTTCCTCATATTGATCCATATCAAATTCAAGCTCATTTCATCCATGAAATTTATCAAATCCATTAATTTACATAATGTACAATTTATTATACAAATCCATAATTTACATTACAAATTTAATGATTAATTATAATGTACAAAAGATACACTAATATGGCTTGGTGGACCTTACCAAAATGCACAGCTGAGAGGAGGTGACACAACATGACACTACTGCAGATCCGGTCTCCAAATCCCAGTCCGATGTTTACTGGGCTTTATCTTCAGTACCTACGCGAGGGAAAAATCCATTGCGCTAAGCATATCGTTTAGTGGTGCAATAATAAAATAAAAATAAATTGAACTAAATAAATAAAATAATTAATTTAGGTTGAAGTCTCATGAGAGATGCATTTCCAATTAATTATGATATCTTTTCACATTTCATAAATCTTTAATGTCAATTTGTTTAATTGGGATCTTTTCCATTCATTTATTTAGTATCAAACTTCTTAACTCTTTTCAATGCTCAAGTAACTTATAACAAATTGACTGGTCTGGATATGCGAGTTTTACTAGCACTAGACACATTTGTGTCTCGGACTGTCATACCATGGGGCACATAATGTCAACCAGGTATACAACAGAATGGCTAAAAAGCCATAATAGCAACAGAATGGCTTAAAACCATAATCGGGCATAAAGCCATATACAACAGAATGCAACAGAATGGCTAGAAGCCATAATCAACAGAACGGCTTAAAAGACATATTTAGTATTGCTAAACTCATCCGTTCTTGGCATGCCAATCTATCCAACCCATACACAATGTTTAGGCACACATGGGCAACTAGTATCATTAAGTATTCACAATTCTCATTATTTCACTTCATGTACTATTTATTGTTCATAGCATTGTCATTCCATTTATGATGGGAACATAAGTCCAAATTACATATTCATATAATTTATGTGTTCCTCAAACCATTTATGTTGAGTACAAATCACATTCCAAGTCATTTTATGAAGATTTCATGAATTCTAGAATTTGTGTTTTAACTTCCCCTAGCAATTTGGCCAAAATGCAGAATCCTATCGGCTATACTTCCTTCATGGAAGTTATTCTTTATTGTCTTAACTTTGAATCAGTTAATTTGAAGTTTTGTAGCTCTAGTTATGATCAAATCACTAAGTGCTATTCCAGGGTACTAAACCCTACTCTTTCTTTATTTTCCAAAATTTCACCCAATTTTTCAACTAATATCCAAGCACCTTTGGCTTAGAATTGGCTTCAGGTCCCTCAAACAAAGTTTTAGACCTTTGTCTTATAGTTCCAAATATTTTTGAATTACTTCAATTGGAGTTTTCTAGAAGAAGTTATGACCTATTAATTATCTTGAGGTCATAAGGTAATTGTGCAGGATTGCTGGAATTCCAACATTATCATTTCTAATTTGTTTTGAAAATTTTCCTAAGTTTCCTTAAGATCTGGGTTCTGGTCAAAACACAAAAGTTGTACTTCTATGTCTTATGAGAATTTTGGCTTTGGAATTACTACATTTTCAATTTTGTAGCTTGAGTTATAGCATTTTTATCAAAACTGGTCAGTTGACCAATTCCTCATATTTTCCAAGTTCAGTCTAGAATTCAGGCAGGTTTCTGGACCAAATTTATCTATCAATTTAGTTGAATTAGGTTCATAATTTGACTTTAAGTTCTTCATATGAAATGTTCTCCTATGGCTCAGGTTTCCATAAGTTCAAGAATCAGGCAAATTGGAGTTCCCTAGAGTGAGATATAACTAATTTACCAAGTACTGTTCATTTGGTTATTCTGCCCAGGTCCAGAATTGCCATTCCAGATTCAAGGCTTAATTAGAGTAACCTATGGTCATTTTCTGGGTAGGCTTTCTTTATGAAAATTGTGGCATTATGTCTTAGATTTCATCTCCAATTGGTTTCACACTAATTGGAGCTATGTAACTCAACTTATGGCCATTCCAACCTACTGACCCCAAACTGTCTAGCATCTGTTTTCACATACACCTCCTCCATTAATCCACAATTTCACCATTTCATCAACATTTTCCCAACATTCATGCATCCACAAGTCATAATATATGTTCAATTGTAACAAATATGAACTAGACAAAGAAAACCTTAATTCATACCAAACCCAAACTAGTTATCAAACTTCAAAAGTTCAAGAATTATTAGCACTAATCTTGGTTTTCAAGTTCTCTTCAACTTGAAATCAACTTCAATCAACCCAAAACACTTGATTCACTTCTTTGAGCTGTCAACCAGATTTTTCCCTTCACTATTCCTTCCAATTTTCTTGAATTTCTTGCTTAATTCTTTGACTTCAAGCCTTGATGTAAGTTTTTCTTTCAATTTCTAAGAATTTTGGTCAAGAAATTTGGGTGGTTTGGAAGCTTAAGCAAGCTTCAATGGATGATTTGTAAGAGAGAAAGGGAGAGTGGGACGGCAAGACTTTGGGCAGAAAGGAAAATCTGTTTTGTTTTGATAATTATAAGATATTTATGTTATTCTAAATGTTAAATAATATATTTGTCTTATTAGGCAATTTATTTCTAGTTAATTATTTTTAAAATTGTAATTAAATTTCAATCTTCCATCCATATCTTTCATGCATATATATATACTCTTTTCTAATTAATTAAGGTCCACTTCAATACTTAAATTTCATTTAATTCATGTAATACTTTTGGCCAAAAGTCAGCTCTCCAAGTCAAATGACCAAAATGCCCTTCATTGACCATGGTTTGTCTTTACCGATTAGCATTAGTTTCTTTGCATTTTCTTGACATTTTCATTTCCATTAAATTTTTAAAATTGTAATTAAACTTCAATCTTCCATCCATATTTTTCATTCATATATATATACTCTTTTCTAATTAATTGAGGTCCACTTCAATACTTAAATTTCATTTAATTCATGTGATATTTTGGTTAAAAGTCAGCTCTCCAAGTCAAATGACTAAAATGCTCTTCATTGACCATGGTTTGTCTTTACCGATTAGAATTGGTTTCTTTGCATTTTCTTGACATTTTCATTTCCATCAACCCCTTAATTAAGTCCTAAATAAATGTCTCGCTGGGTTCCTCATGAGTTTGGAGTGGCAACTGAATTCACAGTTGCTTCCAAGTTGCTTCCCAGTGAGGTCACTCATCACTATCGGCTTATACTCATTTAACCCATTTGCACTTCATTTCTTTCATTTTCCTTTAACTTTACTTGATCTTTATTCAACCAATTTATGACTCCTCACTCTAGTTTAAGTATGGTTCTAGATATTCTGGCTGTCCAAACAGACGTTAGTCATCGGAATAGTAGAATGTACAGAACTACCTAAAGTGCGGGCATTACATTGTGATTCTGTGTTTCCTTGCAGGTTGTGTTTGTTACTTTTTCTGAAGATTGGCCTTTATCTAGCAGGCCAATTTTTTGCTCCTTCCCAATGCAAGGAAATTCTATCAAAATTTTTTCTGACTAGGTATTGTCATTGTTTTTTGTAAGTAAATTTTTTAAGCTTTTAAATATGTTGGTAGGTAATTTATTTTAAAATTTTGTTTTTTTTTTATTTTTTTTCTCAATATTCTCGATCAAATATGAGTTAATTGGTAATTACCGATGAAGAATTTTTTATAGGTAAAATTTTTTAAGCTTTTTAATTTTTTTTTTCTTAATATTATTGACCAAATACAACTTTATTGGTAATTACCAACAAAATATTTTCATAGGTAATTTATTTTAAAATTTTATTTTTTATTTTCTTCTTAATATTACCTATGAAAAATGAATTTATTGATAATTACCTACCATATTAAGTGGTAGGTAAAATTCTTTCATTCTTTTAATTTTTTAATTTTCTTCTTAATATTACTGGTGAAAAACAAGTTCGTTAGTAATTACTGATGACGTATTTTTGTAGGTAATTTATTTTATAATTTTATTTTTATTTTCTTTTCAATATTACTGACCAAATATGAGATTATTGGTACCATCGAAAAATATTCATAGGTAAAAATTTTTAAGCTTTTTGAATTTTTTTTATTTTCCTTTAAATATTAGTGACCAAATACTAATTTGTTAGTAATTACCTACGAAAGGTGTTCATAGGCAATTTATTTTAAATTTTATTTTCTATTTTCTTTTTAATATTATTGCCCAAATATGAGTTATTGGTAATTAGCGACGTATAAATTTTTATAGTTAACATTTTTTAAGCTTTTTAATTTTTTTTTATATTTTTTTCTTAATATTACTGATTAAATACTAGTTTTTTGGTAATTACTAATGAAATATATTTAATTTTAATTTATAATTTTCTTCTTAATATTACTTACTAAATATAAGTTTGTTGGTAAGTACCGATGAAATATTTTATAGGTAAAATTTTTTAAACTTTTTAACTTATTTTATTTTATTTTTAATATTACTTTCCAAATATGAGTTGTTCATTAATTATCAATGAGTATTTTGTCAGTATATTTTTCAGTTGGTCGCTAACTTTGTCACCATTATTTGGAGCTACATTTACCTACGAAATTACATCATCAACAAAGGTTTCTTTAGTAATTAATCGATAATTTTGTCAGTTAAAATTTTCATTAGTAATTACTTGGTAATTTTGTCAGTTAAAATTTATTTAATTTTTAATTCTCTTAGCTATTTCATTGGTAAATCGTCAATAAATTAATGATAATTACCAATGAAATTTTGTGATTGGTAATTTTTGTAGCTATTATTTAAATTTCTTGTAGTGATATATATTAGTAATGGCAATTAACAATATAAAAATTCATTTCTAAACTGTATTTTTTGAGATATTCCATTGCTAATATGAATTGGCAAAGGAATTTTTGAAATTAAACTGTGTTCTCCATTAGCAACAAAAGTTTTAAGAATAATAATGGAAAAATCTGTTGCTAAATTGTGCTTTTTTGTAGTGCCTTATGAAATAATATTTGTAGGAAAGTAATTAATAATCTTTTTAGAAATGAAAATTTAATTTGATTGTGATAGGCATATAATTATTTTAAAATTTATTACAAATTTATTTTGCATTTAACATAATTAACTAAAAATATTGTTATTAACAAAATTATATTTTGAGTTTTGAAAATGTAAAACATAGAAAATAAATATTAAATTATATCATTAAAATAAAATAATTAATAATTCCAGGTAAAACGACTCATTTAAATATATAATTGTTTGCCTGAAACAACTTGGCTATCAAATTGTTTAAGAAATGTAGATGTGCCAGATACTCAGTATATCTGTTATGTGCTTTTCTGACTTCTACAAAATGTTTGTGGGAATTTGAGTATACTGAATACACTTTTGTCAAAATCTCACTTAGAACAAACAATTAAAGTAACAGAAATTGTGTTGATTGCTGGAAAGTTAAGTACAAGCTTGAAAAATTAAGCGTAAGTTTTGAAAAATTAAAATACAAATAAAAATAAAGATAGATAGACTGCTGAAGTCTGTCTTGTTGTTGTTAAATTGGTTGATTTCGAACGCTATACAGCAAAATGTATTTATAGTTGTACTTGGAATATTCCAAAACCAGCACTACTCCTTGCTCGCATGTCTCAACAGTTACACAACTGTTATCCATGATTTTGCTAACTACTGGTTACCTCCTTTGTGGCAGGTAACCTCCACTATGACCAAATAACTTCTTCCGCTAGTTTAATTACTCTTCTCCAATAAATATCTTAATCACCACCAAAATAATTTAGCAAAATTTATTTCGGGCCTCTTAATTAAATTAATAGAATAAAATTAATTAAATTAACTTTACAAAACATTAATTTAATTAACCATGGGCCTAAAAATAATTAAAGAACTAATTAAATTATTTTGATGCAAATAATTGCCCCTTGCACATAGATTGGCTAGTAAGGCCATTGTAATGTGGACAATTGATTTCCTTAAGACCTTGAACCTCTCTTGTTCCTCTGTTAAAATTGACATAAAGTCTACTTCCTCTGTTGAGAATTTAATTTGAAGTAGAATTCAATCTTTAATGAAGTTTCTTAATCCCTATAAACTTCTTATCAAAGTCAAATTAGCTTTACCTTCCCGAGGCCATTATGATTCTTCTAAAAAAAAAATCCATTTCTCTCACTATTCACTTACTGCAACTACTCTTCTTGCTCATGTCTATTAAACCCATCATCTAAACTCATCATCCACCTTCTAAAAATCATAACTCATAAAAACCCATGACTCTTTTCCTCTCCTCTCTTTCTTCTTCTTTTTTCAGCGCACTTTCACTTCCACTAGGTGATTCTTGCACTCACCATCGTGTTTTGACTGACGCCATTTCTTCACCAGCCATTCTTGCTGGCATTACCACCCATCATCGGTAACCACCACACTGTCAATCCTTAGAAGCCCCTTACACAATTTGCACGCCATCTAGCCATATCCGATGCCACTCAAGGTATTTTCTCAACTCCAATTTTCAATTTTATGCTTTCTTTTGTACCAATCTTGGCTGTAATAGCCATTTCTTGGTGTTTATGTGTTGTTGATTTGGAGAAAATTTGAGAGGATCTTGGGATAATATGAAAGAACTTATAGGTGCTGTGAGTTTTATTGTCTTAGGAATGAAATTAGTACCGTAATGCCAAATGGGCTTTGTTTGTGCACTTGAAACATGTTGGATAATCTAGTTACAATTGTGCTTATCTTCAGATTTTATACTGTCAATATGTCATCTATTGCACTTGCCATAGCACCTAGCGTTAATGTGGACTCACCATAGGTGCACGTGTCATTCAAGTAGTATAGAAAAAAGATATCATTCTCATGAAAAGTTGTGTTTTCAATAGAATTTTGATGTAAAATAAACTATATTAAATTGTAATATAATCAAACAAACAAGAGAAATTGAGAATTTAAAGTTTAGAATATGAAAATGCAAAGCTCAATGCAACAAATGACTAATTTAATCATTGACTAAAAAAAGAAAATAAGACTATTAATAATGAAAATTGATAAAATGAGATTTAACTAAGCACTCAAAAGTAAAATTTCAAACAATAATTGTAAAAAACGAATTCAGAGTTAAGGGTTCAATTTCAAGTTAATTTGGGATTTTACCTGGCTAGCCCAATTTATAAAATCTATGAGTTTAAAGGAGATCAATTCTACAATCCTTTGAAATCTCTTTTAAATCCTACTTTTGCGGAGTTTAAAATTAACCAAGACCTGTTAAATTCTTTAATCAATCTATAAAACCCTCTTAATTCTTAGTCTATTTCTATATCTAATTTAATTAAGTCTATTTTCTTGATTATCGATTACTTAGTTTTTTCCTTTTGATCCTTCAACCGAGGATTAAGAACATAACTTAATGGAGCCCTATATTAAGCATGTCATTGAGCACACAAGAAATGTATTAAACCTCATAAATTTCATTAAATTGAGATTAACTAAGTTCAAATCCACAAAAATAACTTAAATATTACATCCCCAAATTCAGAATCTAAGAAAACTACTCACAATCTATGTTTAAAATAAGAGAGTCTAGGCAAAAAAAGAAATAAAACATGAAAAATAAACTAAAACTAAAGAAACCCGATGTGTGGCATGAAGAAATGATGAAGAAGAAGAAGAATCTAAGCTTTAGCAGACAAAAATGGCATGCTATTGCTTTTTTCTCTCTCCTTCCTTTAATTGTTTCTTCCTCTCTTAAAAAAGGTGATGTAAGAAAGCTTCTATATCCCCTGAAAAAATCTTAAAATAGGCTAAAAATGGTCTGAAATAAAGTCATTGCACGTGTGTAATGATTTGCCACATTACCATGATGCTTGCCGAATACACCAATTAAAAATACTTTACATAAACTACTTGTATGTTGAGTAAGTAGAGGTCGATCCCACAGGGAATGAGTAAATACAAACAAGAAAACAGATCTTAGAGACACAAATAAACAAAAGGAACTTAAAATAGACAAAATAAATATCTAATTTATCAAAATGAAAATGCAAAGAAAAATAAAAAGGTTGGGGGGGGGGGGGGGGTTTGATTTGTATTTGCTAAATTACTGAAGCTAAACTAATAACGCTAGAATATAAACTAAGACTAATGACACTTATAAATACTCAACATAACCAGATTATAATAAATTCAGTAGAGAAAAGATATCCACCATGTAACATGTATTAATCATTGACTAAAGATGCAAATTTATTTAATTGAGTAAATTGGTTATAGAAGTTAACAACTTCCTTATCTTTCCTTATAGATTAGATTAACTAGGAAGTTCTCTATAATTAATCCCTTACAATCACACTCAATCTAAGACTAAAGCAACTTATAATTAAGTTTAATGGTAGCATTAATCATTAGAAAGACATCCCAATTCAAGGTAACAAACTCATTCAGCATGATTCATTTAACCTAGACACTCATCTTTATAATAAAATAAATCATTATGTGCTACTTATAGTCAGATTATTCAAGCTATTATGTACTCAAATTATCTTAACTTACCAATATGTTTTCATGCATAATTAATTAGTTGGACATTCTAACTAATCATACATTCAACATTCATAACATAAACCAAAAGAAAAGTGATACTCAATATAGAACAAATCTGGATTTTATTAAACTCAAATCAGAGTCTCATGGTAATATGTTCCATGGCTTCAACTATCTCCTTACCGAATTACAAAACTACTCACACATAACTAAGAATATTAAACATAAATAAATTAACAAAAGAAGAGATAAAAGCTTGCTACCCCTTTTAGAAGTAATTTGAATAACTTGAATCTGATGTTGATGATGATGCTACACACTCCAAAGGATATAAAGCACTCCACAAACCAAAAGAAGAAGAAATCACACCAACAACTAGATCAAGCAGTTGATATCTTTGAGTGCACAAAGAGGAAATTTGGCCACTATGAGTAGAAGAGAATTCAATTCTCTAGATCTATATTTTGGACCCTTTTTATGGATAAAAATAGGTTAACTAAGACTGTAGATCTAATTTGAAAGTCCTAATTGCATTCTGACTTAAAACTCTCTCAAGAATCTGAGTTAAAGTAAGAAAACATATTAAAAATAACTCTCCTTGCATAAATCTGTCACTTGCATGACCTTGGAGACCCACATACCTCTATTTTATTTATTTTGGTCCTTAAATAAAATAACTAAACCTACCAATTAAGGCCCTAACTCCTGGTCCTACATAACTAACCATAAGGAGCCTAAACACACTCAACATGTGATCTTCAATGTAATCTGGCCCAATTGCACTCATTTTTCTTATATTACCTCAAAATATATCAACTAAGGTCCATATAAGCCCACAAGGTTGGATTCACACTTTAAATAGTGGATCATATAAAAGCTCTATTAAGGCTATCCAAAGAAGCTCAATATGGATTGATGTCTAATTCTATTTATTTTCACCATTAGCCTCCAAATACAATGAATAAGATACCTCTAAGCCCATTTTGTCTTTGGCTAAGTCTTCATCAAAATCACAGCTCCTTTTGTCTTAAAATGCTTGATGTGTGTTTTGCTTCTTTTTGTGTTCAATTCAACTCTTTATGCTTCATAAACTCTTACATGCTCTTGTAAACACCTAATAGCATAAAAATAGGCAGTAACAAGCTAATTAAACATTAAATAAATTCAAAAGACTAACTATACAATGATAAAGATAAGACATTTTTAAGCAACTACCAAATTCCTCCACACTTAGCTTTTGGTCGTCCTCGATCAAAACTAACTAAAACCTAAAACATTGACTCTATCTAATCTTCCCATAAACATCTGAACCATACACAGTATAGGCATGAGCAAAGCCAAGCTCTCAAAGTGTCATAAATATCATGAACATATTTACTTAATAAACATTAGGACTTAACTTAATATAGCAATCTCATCAAAAAGCTAAGCATGCCATAATAGTAAATCTTCACTTGGTAGAATAATCTCTCTATCTCTCATGTATTTAGGTATTGTGTTTACTCTCAAATTCAACTCAATGAAAATACACTACTATAAGCTTGCTTGTCCATCTAATCTCCACTATTTTGATCATAAGCATCATAAATCAGAAGGTCTTCCATTTGGTTATAATGGGGTTAGGGACAAGGTATGGAACAAAGGATATATTAAGTTAAAGAACCAAAGAAATTAGTAGAGTATCGAAAACTCCTTAATTCACAATATTAAACAAATACCAACTAGAATTCATCACATTACAAATAAGCTATTTTTTAGCTTCAACTTTCTTGTTCATACCTTTTCAATAACAAAAAATTATAACAATTGATGTCCTCTGTAACAACCCTCGCCCGTCTACAGTATAGCCGAGCAAGGCGTGCTACATGGCATGCCGAAACACCTAGTCTGTGATTATTTCATTTCCTGAACTCAATTTGATTTTAAGAAGTCTTTTGTGTAACATTCATATCATGCTGATACTATTTTCATACTTTAATAAAATCAGTGTTTCAAAAATGGTAATAAAAATTTGGTAAGGTGCCGTCTGTATTTCGGACAAACTGTCCTTTCAAACCTGTTAAAAACAGTTCAATATGATAATATCAAAATCTCAACTATTTCATAGTTTCGATTTCTCAGTAAAGTCAATAGACTTTTACAGTCATTAAATAGTTCCATAATACAGTCCATAATAATTTAAATATATCCAAAAAATCTCCATGTTATTTAATATGTATAAAATATTACAAACTTTAGAGCTTTCATAATATTACAAAATACAGGGCCGAATTTCAAAATATACAACAGAAGTACAAAATATAAGATATCATAAGTCCTACCATGTATGCAATGCAGTGCAGATGACTCTGGACTCCTATGCAAATCTGATGTCTCACCCAGTTATAAGCCTGCTGGGCTCCCCAGCTATGTCTCCAATACCTACGAGTTACAAAAGCAACGCGCTAAGCAATTTTGCTTAGTGGTGACAAATATAAAGAAATACACACTAAAATAAAGTAAATGAATTATTTATGAATGTATGACATCGATATTCTTTACAGTTGTTGATTCTACTTTTATTTGCTAACATTTCAATTTGTGCTAATTTTGGTGGTGCTGTATGTCAGAAGACTGGATTTAGCTATTTGAATTTAATAGTGCTTAAATTAACTGCCCGTGTAGCCTATATACTGACCAGACTGGATAAACGGATATACTGGCACTGGGTACCTAGTACCTCGGGCCATCACACCATCGGTCACAAAGTGTCTCCCGGTGTGCAAATAGGGTGGCTAAAAAGCCATATAGTCAATCTGGCGATAAGCCAAGTATAAATACACAATATGTATAGCCGTAGGCTATTAAAGTCACAGTGCGGCATAATATGCCGTAAAAACACAGTATGGCATAAAGCCATTTACAGAACAGCTGTCAGAATCCTATTGGCAAGCCAACCTATCCAAACTAGTCAACTAGGCAAACTAGGGCACATTATGAATTAATTGTTTAATTCTTTAATTTTTAGAGTTTACTAGCTATTATGTAATTCATAAGTTAATGCATATGTTGACCTTTTTAGGTACTATGGATAAGTTGTTTCTAACATTAACATGTCACAAATTGTAATTCAATATGCTGCCAATATAGTGCAATTTACCATTTTTACAAGTTGGCATTCATTGCCAAATTGCTTCAAGCATCATTATATGTAAATGTCAAATTCTCAATTTTTGTGTGCTAGATTGGTCTAGCTTAAAGTCCTATTTCTCTTGGTTTTTAGCTTCTGGTCAAAGAAGAAAAATTGTAGCTATATATCTTATTGCACTCGAGGAAAAATTTCAGGTCATTCTGAGTTGTATAGACCAAGATATGGTCAATTTACTAAAGTTGGACAGATTGCACCTTTAGTGTAAAATTTGGTCAATTTTAGGTCACTTTTTGTTCTGGCAGTTTTGGTACCCAAATTTATGCAAGCTATTTGACTTGGTTCTGGCCATTTCTGTGCTTTGGTGTCCTCATAAGAATTGTAGCTCTATATCTAAGCTATCCATAGTAAAAATTTCAGGTCAATTGGACCTGTTTTGAGTGAGTTATGGTCATCCTAATGATTACTGTTCATATAGTCAAAAATCTGGATTGCAAGGTTGCCATTCCGGATTTGGTCATTTTTAAGGTCAGTTCTAGGAAGAATTTTGGCAACATTTCTACATGAAAGTTGGCCTATTTGGTGTCTAGTTTCACCCTCCATTGGCCTCATACCAATTGGGTTCACTGTTTTGTACTTATAACCTAATTTAGGTACCGCCAACAATACACAACCTGCACAAGACAATTACACTTCCAATTTGCTATTCCTCCTCTTCCTCATGACTTCATTATTCATTCATAGCACTTCTACAAATACTAAACACAATTTCAGCAAGCATATTGGGCAGAATACTCAAGTGGTCAATGCACACAATTCACCATTAAAGTCCAACATTCAATTCCACCGAAATACAATATACCTCAACACCAATTTTTCACATACACATCCATGAAAACTATACATGCTGCCCACTATTTAACACCATCACATTTCATCTATAATTCACGTAAACTCACATACAATTTTATAGTATTATAGGCTGCCAAACATGGCAGTTTACCAAAGTATCAAGACCCATTTTCAAACCTTTAATTCAAGCACTAACATCCACATCCTTGGATATTAACTTACCACATCTTCCATTTGAGTTAATCAACCTTAATTTCCATCCATTAGAGGTACGAAAAAATCAAACACAATAAACCCTTATGGCTACCGAAAATGGACAATTTCATATCTAACTATTTTCTTCATTTCTCTTCACCAAAATACTCACCTCAACCTAAACACAAGGTTTACTAAAGCAAGGGAGAGGATTTGGACACTTGCCACTTTTGGAGCTTGTTAAAACTTCACCAAATCTCTTCCTTTTTGTTCCCTATAATCTGTCCAAGAGGTGTGGACCAACTTTAGTGAAGGAGCTTGAGAAAACTATGGCTTATTCATGGTGGATATGAAGCTTTTGCTTGGGACATTAATGGTGGTTTTGGGAGGAAATGGGATTCGGCTAAAGTGAGTCATGAGGAAGAAGAAGATGTTATGGGATTACACATGTCCATTTAGTTGTTTAATTACTCCCTTAGTGGCCCACTAACTTATAATATATTAATATAATTAAACTTTTAATTATCCTAAGTTTTCCCCCCATTTCTTTTACTATTCTTATAATGTATCACAATTTAATTTTTCATGACATTTTCTAAGTGCAATATCATTTATTTTTAATGGAAATTGAGGTCAAAAGGCAACTCTAGGTGTCAAATGACCAAAATGCCCCACTTCGGGTTATATTCCCAATTTTTCGGTAACACCTATTTTTGTTTCTTTCTCGATTTTTTATTTTTCTTTGTATTAATTTATTAATTTTTCTTTGATAATTCTAGTGTCAATTATATTTTAATAAACCTTTACTTACATCCTAAAATTTAATTCCGAGGGTTCCCCGTGGTCCTGGGGTCGGCAACGGCCTTCCCGATGAGGTCACCCATCACTGCGGTGCCGGCTCGTTTAACTTAGTTTCATTTTCTCTCTTTCATTTTTCTTTGATTTTTCTTGTATTTTCTTTTTATTTATTTCATCAATATATGTCTGTTCACTATCACCGAAGTGTAGTTCCAGGCATCCTGACTTGCCCGGACTGACATTAGGTCACCGGAGCAACAGAACGTACAGAACACGTACAGTGGGTATGTTACAACTCTTCCCCTCTAAATAAAAATTCCGTCCTCGAAATTTACCTGATGTGAAGAGCTGAGGGAACTATTACCTCATTATCTCCTCGCTCTCCCATGTTGCCTCTTCCATGTTGTGGTGCCTCCATAGGATTTTCACTAGTGGAATTGTCTTGTTTCTGAGCTCTTTTACCTCTCCTGCCAAGATTTTAATTGGTTCTTCTTCATATATCAGGTCAGGTTGTACCACAATTTCTTCTGCTGAGATGACATGTGAAGGATCTGATCTGTATCTTCTGAGCATCGAGACATGGAACACATTATGAATCTTGTCCAGCTCAGGTGGTAAGGCTAATCTGTAGGCTACTGGTCCCACACGTTCAATAACTTCATATGGGCCAATGAACCTAGGGCTTAATTTTCCCTTTTTCCCGAATCTCAACACTTTCTTCTACGGTGATACTTTGAGAAATACCTTCTCGCTAACTTCATACTCAATGTCCTTTCTTTTCAAGTCAGCATAAGATTTATGTCGGTCTGAGGCAACTTTCAAATTGGCCTTTATCAGTTTCATCTTTTCCTCTGTCTGTTTTATCAGGTCTGGCCCCACTAGCTTATCTTCACCCAATTTAGTCCAACATGCAGGTGTTTTGCATTTTCTCCCATACAGTGCTTCATAGGGTGCCATTTGTATGCTAGCTTGATAGCTATTGTTGTATGCAAATTCTGCCAATAGAAGATATCTGTCCCAACTTCCCTCAAACTCAATAACACAACTTCTCAGCATATCCTCGAGGACCTATCACATATGTTCGATTATTATTATCATTATCAGTTCAATTATTGTTTACAATAACTCAATGAGTTTTAGAATTTACCTGGATTATTCTTTCTGACTATCCATCCGTCTGAGGATGAAAAGCCGTACTGAAATGGAGTTGTGTGCCCAAGGACTCTTGTAATTTCTTCCAAAATCTAGATGTAAACCTCGGGTCTTTATCAGATATAATGGAAAGCGGAATTCCATGTAGTCTAACTATCTCACTGATATACAATTCTGCTAGCTTTTCCAGTGAGTAGTCAGTTTTGACTGGCAGAAAATGTGCTAATTTGGTCAACCTATCCACAATCACCCATACTGCATCATGCTTCTTCTGAGTGAGAGGTAGACCACTGACAAAGTCCATAATGACTCGGTCCCATTTTCATTCAGGTATGTTTATGGGCTGTAACAAACCTGATGAAACTTGATGTTTTGCTTTTACTTGCTGACATGTCAAGCATCTAGTTACATAGTCAGCTATGTCCTTATTCATACTTGGCCACCAGTATCGGAGTTTCAGGTCATGGTACATTTTTGTGCTTCTTGGGTGCATAGCATACACACTGTTATGTGGTTCTTTCAGAATACTAGTTTTCAACTCTTTATCATCTGGTACACATACTCTTTCTTTATAATACAGGTACCCATTTTCTTTCACTTTATATTCAGTTTTTTTCCCCTCAGAGATTTTGCCCATAACAGCCATTAATTTCTCATCTGTCTTTTGCCCATCTTGTATCTGTTGTAACAGATTTGGCTTCACTTGCAACTCAGCCAAAATAACTCCGTCATGAGTTAAGGACAGTTGGGCATTCAAAGATCTTAATGCTACAATAGATTTTCTGATTAAGGCATCAACAACTACGTTTGCCTTCCCAGGGTGGTAGTCAATCATACAATCATAATCTTTCAGGAATTTAATCTATTGCCTCTGTCTCAAATTAAGTTCCTTCTGGGTTGGCAGATACTTCTGACTCTTATGGTCTGTGTATATGTAGCATTTTTCTCCATACAAGTAATGCCTCCATGTTTCAATGGGAAGATAATTGCTGCTAACTCCAAATCATCAGTGGGATAATTCTTTTCATGTGGCCTTAACTGCCTGGAAGCATATGCTACCACTTTCCCTTCTTGCATGAGTACACACCCTAACCCATTATGTGAGGCATCACTGTAGACTATGAAGTCTTTTCCAGACATTAGCTGTGTTAACACTGGTGCCTCTATCAACATAGCCTTTAGCCTCTCAAAACTGGCTTGACACTTATCATTCCAGTCAAATTTCATATTCTTGTGTAGTAATTTGGTCATTGGAGCAGCTATCAGGGAAAATCCCTTTACAAATCTTCTATAATATCCAGCTAACCCCAAGAAACTTCTGATCTCAGTTGTATTTCTGGGAGGCTTCCATTCCATCACTGCTTCAATCTTCTTGGGATCCACTCTAATCGCTTCAGCTGATACTACATGTCCAAGGAATGCAATCTCATTCAACCAGAAATCACACTTGGACAATTTGGCGTACAATTTTTTCTCTTTTAGAGTCTACAGAACAATTCTCAAATGCTCATCATGTTTCTGCTTTATCCTTGGAATACACCAGGATGTCATCAATGAAGACCACTACAAACCGATCTAAGTATGGATGGAAGATATGGTTCATAAGGTCCATGAATGCTGCTGGAGCGTTTGTTAACCCAAATGGCATCACCAGGAATTCATAATGCCCATACCGGGTTCTAAATGCAGTCTTAGGCACATCTGCATCCTTAACCCTTAGCTGATGATACCGTGATCTGATATCAATCTTAGAAAACACACTGGTGCCCTTCAACTGATCAAACATATCATCAATTCTAGGCAACGGATACTTGTTCTTCACTATTACTCTGTTTAACTGCTGGTAGTCAACACATAACCTCAGTGTCCCATCTTTCTTCTTTACAAACAGTACCGAAGCTTCCCATGGTGATACACTAGGGCATATGAATCCCTTGTCTAGTAATTCTTACAGCTGGATTTTTAACTCTTTCAATTCAGCAAGTGTCATCCTATATGGAGCAATTGAAATTGGAGCTGTACTCGACATAATCTCAATAGCAAATTTAACTTTCCTTTTTGGTGGCAAACTAGGTAATTCCTCAGGAAATACCTCAGAGAAATCCCTTACTATGGGTATGCTAGACAAGTTAAGTTTACCCTGCCTAGTGTCAACCACGTGTGCCAGATAGGCTTTACATCCTTTTCTCAACCATCTCCTTGTAACCGTAGCTGAAATGACATTGGACAAGAAATCTGTCCTTTCACCCATAACTGTTATTTCTTCGTTCTCAGTAGTTTTCAGAGAGATTCTCTTCAATTTACAATCTACTATTGCCTGATAATGGGACAACCAGTCCATTCCCAAAATCACGTCAAACTCATGGAAGGGCAGTTCTATTAAGTCTGCTGAGAACTCTTTCCCTTGAATCTTCAATGGACAACCCTTATACACCTTGTTTACTACCACACTGTGGCCTAGCGGATTTGTGACCAGGATGTCTTGGTCACTTTCCTCTACTGGTATTCCCCTTTCTACGAGCAGCTTGACACAAATATATGAATGAGTAGATCCAGGATCCACTAATGCATGCACAGAAGTATTATAGAGGATGAACGTACCCTTGATGACATCTGGAGCATCCTATTCCTCCTGTGCCCTTATAGCATAGGCTCTAGCTGGTTTTCTACCTTCTGCTCTCTCCACAGACTCTGATACAGGTTTCTGTGAAGTACCGGCTACCTCAGCCTTACCCGGCTTTCTACTCCTTGGAGCTAGAGGGACAGGCCTAACAGTTGATACCGGAGTGGATGTAGCAGTTCTGCGAGGACAATCTCAGACTAGGTGGCATGTAGATCCACACAGTAAACAAGCACCTATCATCCTTCAACATTCACCCTTATGCCATTTTTGGCAATGTGGGCAAGCAACAGATACTGTTGGGGCTGGTCCCCTGAACCCTGTCCTTGGAGAGCTAGCCATTGAAGGTGTGGACTGGCCTCTCCTTAGTGCAAATTGAGATTTGGGCCTTTGTGACTGACCTTGACTTGGTGCTCTACTGAAACTCTGAGTTGGTGAACCTCTGAATTTCTTACTAGGGGCAGAAGATGTACTGGTCTGACCCTGACCTCTTTTCTGCTGTCTGTCCCTTTTGTTCTGCTCATTCATTCTAACTTTTTCAACCTTCAGTGCAGCTTCCACTAACTTGGCAAACTCTGTAATCCCCAAGGCAGTAATCATTACTTTAATGTTATCATTGAGTCCTTCCTCAAATCTCTTATATCTCTCGGTCTCATTAGGGACTATTTCTCACCCATAGCGGCTTAGTCTGACAAATTCTCTTTCATATTCAGCCACTGTCAGCTGTCTCTGGCGTAGGGTAATAAATTCCCTTCTCTTCTCTTCAAGGTATACACTGCCCACATACTTCCTTCTGAACTCAGTGAGAAAGAAATCCCAAGTTATTTGTTCTGGTAGCACCTCATTAGTTACTGTATCCCACCATTGGTATGCATCATCTTGCAATAATGATACAACAGCTTCCAAATTCTGCTTTGGAGTACAATGAAGTTGTTTCAAGACTCTTCCAGTTCTGTCCAACCAGTTTTTAGCTGTGACAGAATCATCTTCCTTTTTGCCAAGAAAATCCACTGCTCCAAACTTCCTGAGTCTCTCCATATGAGATTTTTGATGTGGAGGTGGTGGTGGTGGCATAACTCCTGCCATCTGTCTAAAGAACTCAGCCATTTGTTGAAATGTGGTTGGTGCATTTGGTACTGATGGAGCAGGTTCCCTCCTGTCTCCTAGTTCAATCATAGATGGAGCATGACCCTCCACTTCCTCATCGACCGCTCTCTGTGATGTGGAGTCCATATTCTGATCAAAATAACAAATCAAAAGATCTGCATTAGAGTCATCTTAACACTTACAATGCAATGCATGATATGCAATCTATCAGGTCTAGAAATTCCTAAACCATGCTCTGATACCACTAAATGTAACACCCCTCGCCTGTCTACAGTATAGCCGAGCAAGGCGTGCTACACGGCGTGCCGAAACACTTAGTCTGTGATTATTTCATTTCATGAACTCAATTTGATTTTAAGAAGCCTTTTATGTAACATTCATATCATGCTGATACTATTTTCATACTTTAATAAAATCAGTGTTTCAAAAATGGTAATAAAAATTTGGCAAGGTGCCGTCTGTATTTCGGACAAACTGTCCTTTCAAACCTGTTAAAAATAGTTCAATATGATAATATCAAAATCTCAACTATTTCACAGTCTCGATTTCTCAATAAAGTCAATAGACTTTTACAGTCATTAAACAGTTCCATAATACAGTCCATAATAATTTAAATATATCAAGAAAATCTCCATGTTATTTAATAAGTATAAAATATTACAAACTTTAGAGCTTTCATAATATTACAAAATACAAGGCCGAATTTCAAAATATACAACAGAAGTACAAAATACAAGATATCCTAAGTCCTACCATGTATGCAATGCAGTGCAGATGACTCTGGACTCCTGTGCAGATCTGATGTCTCACCCGGTCGTAGGTCTGCTGGGCTCGCCAGCTGTGTCTCCAATACCTATGCATTACAAAAGCAACGCGCTAAGTAATTTTGCTTAGTGGTGCCAAATATAAAGAAATATACACTAAAATAAAGTAAATGAATTATTTATGAATTTATGACATCGATATTCTTTACAGTTGTTGATTCTACTTTTATTTGCTAACATTTCAATTTGTGCTAATTTTGGTGGTGCTGTATGTCAGAAGACTGGATTTAGCTATTTGAATTTAATAGTGCTTAAATTAACTGCCTGTGTAGCCTATATATTGACCAGACTGGATAAACGGATATACTGACACTGGGTATCTAGTACCTCAGGCCGTTACACCATCGGTCACAAAGTGTCTCCCAGTGTGCAAATAGTATGGCTAAAAAGCCATATAGTCAATCTGGCGATAAGCCAAGTATAAATACACAATATGTATAGCCGTAGGCTATTAAAGTCACAGTGCGACATAATATGCTGTAAAAACACAGTATGACATAAAGCCATTTACAGAACAGCTGTCAGAATTCTATTGGCATGCCAACCTATTCAAACTAATCAATTAGGCAAACTAGGGCACATTATGAATTAATTGTTTAATTATTCAATTTTTAGAGTTTACTAGCTATTATGTAATTCATAAGTCAATGCATATGTTGACCTTTTTAGGTACTATGGATAAGTTATTTCTAGCATCAACATGTCATAAATTATAATTCAATATGCTACCAATATAGTGCAATTTACCATTATTACAAGTTGGCATTCATTGCCAAATTGCTTCAAGCATCATTTTATGTAAATGTCAAATTCTCAATTTTTATGTGCTAGATTGGTCTAGCTTAAAGTCCTATTTCTCTTGGTTTTTAGCTTCTGGTCAAAGAAGAAAAATTGTATAGAGCATGATATGGTCAATTTACTAAAGCTGGACAGATTGCGCCTTTAGTGCAAAATTTGGTCAATTTTAGGTCACTTTTAGTTCTAGTAGTTTTGGTACCCGAACTTGTGCAAGCATTTTGACTTGGTTCTGGCCATTTCTGTGCTTTGGTGTCTTCATAAGAATTGTAGCTCTATGTCTAAGCTATCCATGGTAAAAATTTCATGTCAATTGGACCTATTTTGAGTGAGTTATGGTCATCCTAATGATTACTGTTCATATGATCAAAAATCTAGGTTGTAAGGTTGCCATTCCGGATTTGGTCATTTTTAAGGTTAGTTTCTAGGCAAAATTTTGGCAACATTTCTACATGAAAGTTGGCCTATTTGGTGTCTAGTTTCACCCCCTATTAGCCTCATACCAATTGGGTTCACAGTTTTACACTTATAACCTAATTTAGGTACCGCCAACAATACACAACCTGCACAAGACAATTACACTTCCAATTTGCCATTCCTCCTCCTCCTCAAGACTTCATTATTCATTCATAGCACTTCTACAAATAGTAAACACAATTCTAGCAAGCATATTGGGCAGAACACTCAAGTGGTCAATGCACACAATTCACCATTAAAGTCTAACATTCAATTCCACTGAAATACAATATACCTCAACACCAATTTTTCACATACAAATCCATGAAAACTACACATGCTGCCCACTATTTAACACCATCATATTTCATCAATAATTCACATAAACTCACATACAATTTCATAGTATTATAGGCTGCCAAACATGGCAGTTTACCAAAGTATCAAGACCCATTTTCAAACCTTTAATTTAAACACTAACATGCACATCCTTGGATATTAACTTACTACATCTTCCATTTGAGTTAATCAACATTAATTTCCATCCATTAGAGATAAGAAAAACTCAAACAGAATAAACCTTCATGGCTGCTGAAAATGGACAATTTCATATGTCACTATTTTCTTCATTTCTCTTCACCAAAATACTCACCTCAACCTAAACACAAGGTTTACTAAAGCAAGGGAGAGGATTTGGACACTTACCACTTTTGGAGCTTGTTAAAACTTCACCAAATCTCTTTCTTTTTGTTTCCTATAATCTGCCCAAGAGGTGTGGACCAACTTTAGTGAAGGAGCTTGAGAAAACTATGGCTTATTCATGGTGGATATGAAGCTTTTGCTTGGGACATTAATGGTGGTTTTGGGTGGAAATGGGATTCTTCCAAAGTGAGTCATGAGGAAGAAGAAGATGTTATGGGATTACACATGTCCATTTAGTTGTTTAATTACTCCCTTAGTGGCCCACTAACTTATAATATATTAATATAATTAAACTTTTAATTATCCTAAGTTTACCCCCTTTTTCTTTCATTATTCTTATAATGTATCACAATTTAATTTTTCATGACATTTTCTAAGTGCAATATTATTTATTTTTAATGGACATTGAGGTCAAAAGGCACTCTAGGTGTCAAATGACCAAAATGCCCCACTTCGGGTTATATTCTCGATTTTTCGATAACACCGATTTTTGTCTGTTTCTCAATTTTTTGTTTTTCTTTGTACTAATTTATTAATTTTTTTTTTGATAATTCTAGTGTCAATTATATTTTAATAAACCTTTAATTTTGTCCCAAAATTTAATTCCGAGGGTTCCCCATGGTCCTGGGGTTGGCAACGGCCTTCCCGGTGCGGTCACCCATCACTGCGGTGCCGGCTCGTTTAACTTAGTTTCATTTTCTCTCTTTCATTTTTCTTTGATTTTTCTTGTATTTTCTTTTTATTTATTTCATCAATATATGTCTGTTCACTATCACCGAAGTGTAGTTCCAGACATCATGACTTGTCCGGACTGACATTAGGTCACCGGAGCAACAGAACGTACAGAACACGTATGGTGGGGATGTTAAATCCTCTCATTATAGGAATGAATGCAAATTCACCTTTTTATTTCTTTTTGCTTTTGAACTTTTTGGATTTCAATCCATACTTTTCACTTTACTTTTTAAGTCACATGAACATCAACTGTATATTTTGAAACTCATATTCCTAATTCACTACCACTTTTACAAACATTCCAACTAAAATCCATTTAAAAAGTTTTAGATGCTCTACTAATCCTATGGTTAGGGTAGAAACACTTGTTTTACTGCCTAAGGCTTATGATGTGTGATAAGTGCATAATTTATTAATTTTACTTCCATCACATTGAGTGTTTCTATGGTATCTTTATGCCTGATTCAGTTGATTAAAGTATAATTATCTATTAGGCATACGTTTAGAGAGTTATTGAAATAATTGTGTTAAATGGAGAAATTGTTAACAACTGCATTAATATGACTCTTTCTGTATTTTTTAGGGTTTTGGTGAAGTTCCAGAGCCTAAAAGTGTGAAAGAAAACTTGGAAAGGTCAAAGGATTGAGAAGCGTGGTTGATACAAAGTACACGGGTCGTGTAAGCACAACCATGGACCCATGTAACATTCTGCCAGAAGAAATCCAGAGAACCAAGAAAGAAACAAAGTACACGGGCCGTGTAACTTGACCCGTGTAAATCCTGGAGACCCGTGTAACTTTCTGTGCCAATACGAAACATGCCCATTCAACTCTAGTAAGTTACACGGCCCTGGGCCGTGTAGTGATACACGGGCTGTGTATCCGTCGATAATCAATTTCCTGATTTTGATATAGTTGCAGTTTTTTATAGAGACTCTAAAAAAAAAACCTAACCCTAGACCATTTATTATAATTAGATCAGCATTCAGTAGCCTCTAAGGGATGCCTCCAACACCTTTAGATCCAAATTGAGCAGCCTCCCCATTCATCTTTTAAAATTCTTCTTTTTCTTCTTTAATTTTCTGTTAGCCATCAACATGAGTGGCTAAGTTTTTAATTTAGTTCAAGGGATTCAAGTTCTTTTGCTTGATTTGTGAGACCAGGTTCTTAATTTAATTTATGTCTTTTTAAATATCTATTGTTTTCTTATTTCTTTGTCTTTGATCTATTGAATGATTTGCTAAAAAGGCCTATTAGTTAATTGTTTGATGAGATCAATTGCTAGTTCATCTTCATAATCCGTAATTGTTGTGTAAGATTGAATAAGAGTAGCAATTAGGTTTTATTGATTATGATCTCAGTTTTCAATAATAACCTAAGGAAACAATAGGGTGGATTAATGATTTATAAATTGTTGTTCAGCTTAACTACTTCCTTTTCGTAAAGCAGTTATTAATTTGATGAGGATTGCTTAATACCAACTCAATTAATAATTAGAGTCAATAAGAGTGCTGGGCTTGAATTGATGAGTATAGGGAAGTTAGGGGTTTACCTCACTGTTCAGTAAATCTATGTTAAGTATTCAATAAGAGATAATTGTATTTCTTTTGTCTATAATCAAATCAATGCATTGGAATGCGAATTACCTTGGACTGAAGTCTGTTTAAATTGATATTTTCATATTTAGTTCTTGAATTTTTGATTTCTTCTGATTTTATGTTACAAAACCCCCCCCTAATCTTTGCCTCTTCCATTTTCTATTACACAAGTGCACGAAATTTAGTAATTTAGTCTCTAGGGTTCGACCTGGATTTACCACTTGCTACAGAAAATATTTCATAATTGGTAATTTCAGTTAATTTAATTTCTGGTGGATTTGACAGCTACCAAGAATTTTGGCGCTATTGTCGTGGACTGAAATTTATTGGATTTCTTGTTTTTAGTGTTAGGATAGTCTGTTATTAATTTTGTTTGTGAAGTGTTGCTATTTTCAGGTTTTTGGCAAAACAATTTTTACAGTGTTACTATTCATTAAGAAGTTTGGTTGAATTAGGAGGGGCGGCCCATACCTATTTTGAAGGAAGTGATGCTCTAACCAAGACTAATTAATCCATAGGATTCCTTGGCCCCACCCTCTTAAGGCCAAATTCGATTGTTTTTTAAGGTTTTGAGGCATTTTTCTGTTTTTACTTTGATTTCTTTTTGTATATGACAAGAATTTCTCAATCTGGTGAGCTGATCTTTAATCCAGAAGTAGAAAAAACAGCTAAACAGTTGAGAAAATTGGCTAAGCAAGGTAGGTAGATTCCGAGTACATCTAAAAGAGTCCAATCTCCAAGGGAATTAAGTTCGGATTCGGATTCAGATTCAAATTCTGAAAATGAAACCATGGCTGCTAGGACTTTGAAAGAGTTGGTTGCTCCTGATCTAAACCAACAGCCTTTGTGTATTCAATACCCTGCTTTAAATATTGCTTTTGAGTTGAAATTTGGATTAATCCATTTGTTGCCTAAGTTTCATGGTCTTGCAGGTGAGGATCCACATAAGCATTTAAAAGAATTTCATGTTGTGTGTTCCAGCATGAAACCTTAAGGAGTTTCAGAGGATCAAATCAAGCTTCGAGTTTTCCCTTTCTCACTGGAAGGCACAGCTAAGGATTGGTTGTATTGCCTTCCTTCCGGATCTGTTAACTCATGGAATGGGATGAAGCAGATATTTCTGGAGAAGTATTTTCCTGTTTCCCGTGCTGCCAACATAAGAAAAGAAATTTGTGGCATCCGACAGTACAATGGAGAGAGCTTGTATGAGTATTGGGAGAGATTTAAGAAGCTGTGTGCAAGTTGTCCCCATCATCAAATAAGTGAGTAGCTATTAATTTAATATTTCTATGAGGGACTTCTACCAATGGACTGTAGTATGATAGATGTTGCTAGTGGAGGAGCTTTGGTTGACAAGACACTAGAAGAAGCAAGGAGGCTGATTGCTAACATGGTAGCAAATTCTCAGCAGTTTGGAATGAGAATGGATCACACACCCATGAAGGTTAATGAGGTAAGTACATCTAACCTTGAGAAACAGATTTCTGATTTAACTTCTTTGGTGAGGCAGTTGGCTATAGGGAATATGCAGACTATTAAGGTATGTGGAATTTGTTCGGGTTCAGGTCATACTACTGATATGTGTCCTGCATTACAAGAGGATGAATCAATGCAACATGCTAATGTAGTAGGACATTATGGACAGCCACAATGCAAGTATGATCCCTATTCGAATACTTATAATCCAGGATGGCGATATCATCCCAATCTGAGTTATGGGAATCAACCAGTACAAAATCGATACCAGCATCAAAGACCACAAGGGAATCAACGACAACCACAACCACCTCTGCCTCCCTCAAATCAAGGTATGTCACTTGATGAAATTGTTAAGGCCTTGGCTAACAATACCCAACAGTTTCAACAGGAGACCAGAAATAGCATTCAAAACATAGAGAGGCAGATTGGTCAGTTAACCTCATTTGTGAGTAAGCTGGAAGCTCAAGGTTCTGGAAAGCTTCCATCACAAACAATCATGAACCCCAGAGAAAATGTGAATGCTATAGTGTTGCGAAGTGGGAAAGAAGTTGATAATCAGACTCCACATGAGCCAAAGAAGAAGCAAGGAGAAAAAGAGTTTGAAGTTCCTGAAGTTGAGGTAAATACTGAACCTAAACTGAATAAGGTTAATAATTCTGTTCTTCTTCCATTCCCTTGCAGGTTGGACAAGATGAAGAAAGAAGAACAAGATAAAGAAATTTTTGAGACTTTCAGGAAGATGGAGGTGAATATACCTTTACTTGATGCAATCAAACAAGTTCCCAAGTATGCTAAATTCCTTAAGGAGCTATGCACTACAAAGCGTAAGCTGAGGAATAATGAGAATATTAGTGTGGGGGAAAATGTGTCGGCATTAATTCAGCAAAAATTACTCCCTAAGTGTAAGGATCCAGGTTCGTTTTCTATTCCCTGCAGAATAGGTGATTCTAAATTTGAACGTGCAACGGCAGATTTAGGAGCATCTATTAATGTTATGTCAAATTCAGTTTTTCAAACTTTAAATTTGGGTCCTTTGAAAGAAACCAGTGTCATTATTCAGTTAGCTGATCGTTCTAATGCTTACCCATTGGGAGTAGTTGAAGATGTGTTAGTGCAGGTAGGAGAATTGATTTTTCCTACAGATTTTTATATTCTGGATATGGAGGATAGTGTTCCCACATCAAAGTCAGCTTTGATTTTGTTTGGAAGACCTTTCTTAAAAACTGCCAAGACAAAAATTGATGTGGATGATTGTACCTTAACTATGGAGTTTGATGGAGAAACTGTCAAATTTAATATCTTTGATGCCATGAAGTATCCTGCTAATGATCATTATGTTTTTTCTATTGATGTTGTTGATACAATTATGTAGGATGTCTTTGAGTTGAGCATGGAGGATGAGTTAGAAGTGGTAATTAGTCAAGGAATTCAAGAAATCAGTACCAATCAGCCATTAAGTGTAGAGGTTCAAGAGGCAGTAATGGCATTGCAGTCATTACCTCCTATTCAAAAAAGGTATGGAGTATCAAAGATTGACTTACCTATATCTCACACAAAATTGTTACCTTCTGTGGTGCAGGCACCAGTTCTTGAACTCAAGCCTTTACCTGAGCATTTGAAGTATGTTTACTTGGGAGACAATGAGACACTTCCTGTTATCATCTCAAGTAATTTAACAAAGATTCAAGAAGACATATTGATTAAGGTTCTGAGACTACACAAGGAAGCAATTGGATGGACAATAGCTGACATCAAAGGTATAAGCCCATCAGTGTGCATGCACAGGATTTTACTGGAGGATGAGGCTAAACCAAGTAGAGAAGCTCAAAGGAGATTGAACCCACAGATGATGGAGGTTATGAATAAGGAGATTTTAAAGCTACTAGATGCAGGAGTTATTTACCCAATTTCAGACAGCAAATGGGTAAGTCCAGTCTAAGTAGTGCCAAAAAAATCAGGAGTCACTGTGGTAGCAAATCAAGATAATGAACTTGTTCCAACAAGGATTCAGAGTGGATGGCAAATGTGCATAGACTACCACAAGCTGAATTCAACAACAAGGAAGTACCACTTCCCACTGCCATTCATTGATCCGATGCTTGAGCAGTTAGTAGGTAAGTCTTATTTCTATTTTCTCGATGGCTTTTCTGGATATAATCAAATTGTGATTGCATCGGAGGATCAAGAGAAGACTACCTTCACTTGCCCTTTTGGAACTTTTACTTTTAGAAGGATGCCCTTTGGGCTTTGTAATGCACCTGCCACATTTCAGAGATGCATGATTAGTATATTTTCAGATTACATTGATACTTGCATTGAGGGGTTTATGGATGATTTTACTGTGCATGGTGATTCATTTGATGCATGTTTACATCATTTAAATTCTATTCTTGAGAGATGTATTGAGAAAAATCTTGTTTTGAATTATGAGAAGTGTCATTTTATGGTGGAACAAGGGATTGTTTTGGGTCATGTTGTCTCTAATAGGGGTATTGAGGTGGATAAATCTAAAATTGATTTAATTGTGAACTTAGCCTACCCCATAACTATGAGGGAAGTACGCTCTTTTCTTAGTCATGCAGGTTTCTATCGCAGGTTCATTAAGGATTTCTCTAAGATAGCATTGCCTTTGTCTAGATTCTTACAAAAAGATGTTTCTTTTGAGTTCAATGAAGAGTGCAAGGAGGCTTTTGACAAATTAAAATCTGCATTGACATCACCCCCTATTATCCAAGCTCCTGATTGGACAATACCATTTCAAATTATGTGTGATGCGAGTAATTATGCAGTGGGAGTAGTTTTAGGGCAGCGTGTTGGGAAGCTCTTTTATGTGATTTATTATGCATCCAAAGCACTCAATTTAGCTCAGTGCAATTATTCTACAACCAAAAAAGAGTTTTTGGCTATAGTTTTTGCTTTAGATAAATTTCGGTCATATTTACTTGCTTCTAAAATAATTATCTTCTCTGATCATGCAGTGTTGAAGTATCTCTTGGCAAAAAAGGAAGCAAAACCAAGGTTGATTAGATGGATCCTTCTGCTGCAAGAATTTGATTTTCAAATCAAGGATAAGAAAGAAGCTGAGAACTTGGTAGCAGATCATTTGAGTAGGTTAGTGACACAAGAAGATCCACTTCCTTTGCAGGAACTTTTTCCTGATGAGCAGTTATTTAATTGCAAGGTATGATCCCTTGGTATGCTGATTTGGAGAATTATTTGGTTATTAAGGTTGTGCCTTTTGATTTAAGTAGAGCTAAGAAAAAGAAATTGAAAAGTGAGGCTAAGTATTGTGTATGGGATGACCCATATTTGTGAAAATTTTGTTCAGATCAAATTATTAGGAGATGTGTTCATGATAATGAGATTCAATCTATTCTTGCTTTTTATCATGCCTATGCATGTGGAGGTCATTTTGGACCCAAGAGAACAGGTAGAAAAATATTAGATTGTGGTTTTTATTGGCCCACTATATTTCATGATTCATATTTGATTTACAAAAATTGCGAACAATGTTAAAGAACAGGAAGTTTAACCCATAGGAATGAGATGATTCAGAATCCAATACTTGTTTGTGAGATTTTTGATGTGTGGGGTATTGATTTTATGGGTCCATTTCCTTCTTCTTTTGGCTTTGTTTATATATTACTTGATGTTGATTATGTTTCGAAATGGGTGGAAGCCAAAACCACCAGGACTGATGATTCTAAAGCTGTTGTAGGTTTTATCAAGTCAAACATTTTTAGCAGGTTTGGAGTTCCTAGAACTTTAATCAGTGACTGGGGCACACATTTTTGCAATAGAACTATTGAGGCATTGTTGAGGAGATATGGTGTTTTCCATAGAGTATCTACAGCTTATCATCCTCAAACAAGTGGGCAAGCAGAGGTGTCTAACAGAGAGATCAAGTCTATTTTGGAAAAAATAGTGAAGCCAAATAGAAAAGATTGGAGCCTTAGACTTGATGATGCAATGTGGGCTTATAGGACTGCTTATAAGACTCCCATAGGTATGTCCCCCTTCATATTGGCATTTGGTAAGTTGTGTCACCTTCTTGTGGAGTTAGAACATAAGGCTTATTGGGTTGTTAAACATTGTAATTTGGATTTGAATACTGCTGGTGTGGGAAGAAAATTACAATTGCAGGAATTAGAGGAAATTCGACTTGAGGCTTATGAGAACTCTAAGATCTATAAAGAAAAGACCAAGGTATTCCATGACAAACTAATTCTAAGGAAGCAGTTTGTGGTTGGACAAAAGTTTTATTGTATAATTCCATACTGAAGCTGATGCCTGGTAAGTTGCGTTCTCGTGGATTGGACCATTTGTTGTTACTAATGTGTTTTCTTATGGTGCAGTTGAAATTCAAAGTTTAGGAACTAATAAGGTGTTCAAGGTCAACAGTCATATACTCAAGCCATTTTATGAAGGATTTCAGGAGCATACAGTGGAGGAGCTCAAATTGAGTAACCCAATTTATATGGATTAAGGAGCTTTGCCATGTCGAGCTAACGACGATAAACAAAAGTGCTTCTTAGGAGGCAACCCATGGGTAGCTTGTTAGCCACAATCAGATTTGTTTTCTTTCCCTTATCTTATTTTATTTTCTAGCATTCTTTTTTTTTCCTTTTCTTATTTTATTTTCTAACATTCTTTTTTTTTTCCTTTTCTTTTGCATTTGGGCTTTACATTAGGGGCAATGTAAGTTTTAAGTGTGGGGGAGGAGAAATTTGTTGCTTTAATCTGAAAAAAACAAATAAATAAATTTGTTCTTATAAGCTTGATTCATGATTCTATATTAACTTTCGGAGAGAAGTGCTTTGTCCTTGAAATGACTTTTCTATTTTAGATTGAATTTTTGAGATTTTAGGCAAGGTAATTAGTAACTTTAATGATGGATTTTCTCTCTTCTCCATACCATATAGCAATTTTTTCTACATAAATCATTTAGGCTTGATTTAATGGTGAAATAATTAGTTATGTGTGCTTTAAACTAATGTCATGCATATTTCAGAACTTTGTTTAATCTATCAAGGCACTTTATAATATGTAGATGCATAAATTGGGGGAAATAAAAGGTTGAACTTGAAAATTGCTCCGCTATTTTAGTTAAGCAAACTAACTAGGGGTCTTCATGAACCCCATGTCGATTCTCAAGCCAAAAGCTAGCAAGGATATGAGCAAGGTACTTTTCTAAAGGTGACAATTGAAAAAAAATTTAAAAAAAAACCCGTAACAAGAGAGAAGTACCAATTTCAAATATATATATAAAAAAAAGGGCATTTCTATCTCCCCTAAGATTTGCAAAGAGCTATAATTGTTGTACCTTGATAAATTAACCTTGTGTTTTAGTATGTATTGACTTAAAATTTTATAAAACTTTAATTGTGTGAGCTTAATTGATTTCAAGCCTTTTGTTTTGTGTTGGAAAATTGTTGATATATTGGTATGGTGTTGATGGAATTTGCTGTGATGGTTATTACCTTACTTGCCTCTTCTTTCAAGCTTTTAATCTTTTGTTAGAGAATTTTATAATAGAGTGAAGTTAAGGAACTTCTAAGTGGAGTTGATTGAGAATTTAAGTCATGCTTGAGGACAAGCATGGAATAAGTGTGGGGGAATTTGATAAGTGCATAATTTATTAATTTTACATCCATCACATTGAGTGTTTCTAGGGTATCTTTATACCTAATTCAGTTGATTAAAGTATAATTATCTATTAGGCATATGTTTAAAGAGTTGTTGAAATAATTGTGTTAAATGGAGAAATTATTAGCAACTGCATTAATCTGACTCTTTCTGTATTTTTTAGGGTTTTGGTGAAGTTCCAGAGCATAGAAGTGTGAAAGGAAACTTAGAAAGGTCGAAGAATTGAGAAGCGTGGTTGATACAAAGTACACGGGTCGTGTAAGCACAACCATGGACCCATGTAACATGCTGCTAGAAGAAATCCAGAGAACCAAGGAAGAAACAAAGTACATGTGCCGTGTAACTTGACTCGTGTAAATCCTGGAGACCCGTGTAACTTTCTGTGCCAATATGAAACAAGCCCATTCAGCTTCAGTAAGTTACATGGCCCTAGGCCGTGTAGTGATACACGGGCCGTGTATCCGTAGACAATCAGTTTCCTGATTTTGATCCAGTTGCAGTTTTTTACAGAGACTCTAAAAAAAAACCTAACCCTAGACCATTTATTATAAATAGATCAGCATTTAGCAGCCTCTGAGGGATGCCTCCAACACCTTCAGATCTAAATTGAGCAGCCTCTCCATTCGTCTTTTAGAATTCTTCTTTTTCTTCTTTAATTTTCTGTAAGCCATGAACATGAGTGGCTAAGTTTTTAATTCAGTTCAAGGGATTCAAGTTCTTTTGCTTGATTTGTGAGACCAGGTTCTTAATTTAATTTATATCTTTTTGAATATCTATTGTTTTCTGATTTCTTTGTTTTTGATCTATTGAATGATTTGCTAAAAAGGCCTATTAGTTAATTATTTGATGAGATCAATTGCTAGTTCATCTTCATAATCTATAATTATTGTGTAAGATTAAACAAGAGTAGCAATTAAGTTTTATTGATTATGATCCCAGTTTTCAATAATAACCTAAAGAAACAATAGGGTGGATTAAATGATTCATAAATTGTTATTCAGCTTAACTACTTCCTTTTATTAAAGTAGTTATTAATTTGATGAGGATTGCTTAATATCAACTCAGTTAATAATTAGAATCAATAAGAATTCTTGGCTCGAATTGATGAGTATAGGGAAGTTAAGGGTTTACCTCGTTGTTCGGTAAATCTACGTTAAGTATTCAATAAGAGATAATTATATTTCTTTTGTCTATGATCAAATCAATACATTGGAATATGAATTACCTTGGACTGAAGTCTGTTTAAATTAAGATTTTCATATTTAGTTCTTGAATTTTTTATTTCTTCTAATTTTGTGTTACAAACCCACCCCCCCCCCCCCCCCAATCTTTGTCTCTTCCGTTTTCCATTACACAGGTGCACGAAGTTTAGTAATTCAGTCTCTAGGGTTCGACCTGGATTTACTACTTGCTACAGAAAATATTTTATAATTGGTAATTTCAGTTAATTTAATTTCTGGTGGATTTGACAGCTACCAATGTGGCTCAATCACAAAAAATAGGAATAATGGAGGCACGAAATTGGCTCACTAAAGGGATAACTTTTTGTTGTCAAAAGGTTAGCAATTTAAGCTCAAGTGTTTACACCTAATTTGCCTTCATCACTTAAATGCATGCATATATACATGTAATCTCAAAAAGGTTTAAAGTAAGTTCTAGAGATACATAATCAAGGAATGAATATCTACACAACAAAGAAATAGATTGATATTGAAGTTTCAATCATAGGCTCAAAAGCTCACAAATGGTATTGATCTTCCCTATTAGCATATTCAACCTTTCAATTCCATTTCCACATTAAGAAAGCCTAAGTTGCAAGTCAATATATCCATTTTATTCATACTCTTATCAAACTTAGTCAATCCATACTCATAACATGCATAAGTTCATCAATCTATGGAAAGAACCTAAAAATAAAAAACCTATAATTTTTAAAAGAAAAAAAATTACTGACTAAAAGAACTAAACACATAGAAACACATAAAAACCCTCCCCCACACTCAAATCTTACATTGTCCCAATGTAACTTATCATGCAAAGAAGAAAAACTAAAAACAAGGAAATAAAAAGGTTAGGGAGATAGAAATCCAAATCTATTTATTTCTTAAGTTGCATCCTAAGCAGTTCATTTTTTTAAAGTCTCATGCTCAACTTGTGACACCCCTTACCCGTCTACAGTGTAGCCGAGCAAGATATGCCACACAATGTGCTGGAGCACCATATCTTATTCCATAACAATTTACCCTTCTTAATTTATTTATTTATTAATCACCAAGTGCAAAATTTTGCCAATTATATCATTATTTACAAATTTGATTAATCTGAATTTTTCATAAATTTTTATAGAAAATCCGGCAGAGTGACGGTTGTAAATTGGAAAAACAGTTCTTCTGAACCTGTTAAAAGAACACTTCCAATATGGTTTTCAGATCCAGAACTCCAATATAAATACATATCAACTCAATCTCCAAATCTCAACACAATTTTTGAAATTTTTGTTCACAACACAATTTAAATCAATTTCATGAATAACTCCCCAACATTTTATTTTTCAATAAAATATACTGATAATTACAGTAACATGAAATTTCATATATTTACATTATCATATGATTTCATAAGTTTGTAATTACAATAAAGAACTAGTACAAAATGCAAAGTACAAAATATAACCCAAAATCCTAATATCCTACTAATTGCACTGCAGATATGAGGTGATTCTGGACTCTGTGCAGATCTGACTAATCACCCGGTCTGAGGTCTACTGGACTCCCCAGCTATGTCTCCAGTACCTGCGCGTGGCAAAAACGACGCGCTAAGCAATTCTGCTTAGTGGTGCCAATATAAAATAAAATAGCTAAAATAAAATGGATATGCATAATGTATGCTGACATTTTATGTAGACTAAATTCCTAGCAATTATTGAAGTATTATTTGATTAAAATTTGGTAAGATTTATTTAGATTGCCCAAGTAACCTATACTAGTTGACTGGACTGGATAAATGGGTAAATTGGCACAGGGTACCAAGTATCTCAGGTCATCACACCATCGGTCACATTGTGTCTCCCAGTGTGCAACAGAACAGCTAATAAGCTGTAATAAACATTGGGCATAAGGCCAAGTATCACACTGATATCAGAATGACTAAACGCCATAAAATCATAGAATAGCATAATGCCATATGCAGTACTACTAAATGAACCCTATTGGCATGCCGACCTATCCAAACCAATCATTCTAGGCATACGAGGGCATTTCACACAATTAATGATTCAATTATTTATTTTTTATAATGTAGAGGTCACTATTCACTTAACTAATTTCACTCAAAGGTTGACTTTTAATTTATAATAGATTTGTTGAACCTAAGTTCACCAAGATACCACATTTTGGTTTACAAAACTATTGGCATTAGTTGCCAAACAATACTTAAAACCAATGGAGAATAATTCAGAAATTTTAGTTTTGAGTGCTAGAGTTCATTGTTCCATTAGGCCATTCTATAGTGAGAATTTGGCCAAATGTTCTTCATCAAAATTGTTCCTTATTGTATTTAGTTACATTTATTTTTTTAAATCACTCCATTTGGAGTTTTGTAGCTCAAGTTGTAGCCTAAACACTATAACTGGACGGATTACAATTTTTCCAGAATTTCTGGGCAGAATCAATTCTGCAACTTTTGTACACTGATTGTAGGTCAGTTTTTGGATATGTTATGGTCAAAATTTGGGTTTATTTTCTTTATGAAAGTTGTAGGGCTATGTCTTAGATTTTTACTGGTAAAAATTCAGATCAATTGAACTTTTCTACACTGAGTTATGACCATTTGAACAAACACTATTATTTAGTCATTTTCCAGGAACAGCATGTTGGTCACCCGGATTAGGGTAGTTTTTAGGTTTACTTGGGTTGGTTTTCTAAGCAGTGTTTCTTCACCAAAGTTGTGCCATTATGTGTCTAGTTTCATTTCCAATTGGCCTTGCACCAATTGAACCTACACAACTCCAGTTATAGCTGCCCAAACCTGTTGGACTCACACCCAGTCCTGCAGGTCACTAAGGGCAGCATGCCTAACCTCAATTCCATTGTCCTAAATCACTTCAATTCCTCCTCGCATATTGTCAAATGGTCACTAATTGACTATTACAATATTCATATACCATTACTTGAGCAAACCCTAATTTTGTTCAAGTCTCCAATTTTTCAAGTTCCATTCATGCATTACACTTGCACTTAAATGTTCAATAACTCAACTCATGTCAAGGGCAGCTCACATATCACTTTGTTTCAAGGAAATTCATGAAACCCTAACCATCCCTAAGCTACCAAAATTGTAGGGATGAATACACATAAATTTTATTCTATTTTTCTTACAATTTCCACTTGTCTCATAGCCTTAAACATGAATTGAGTAAGAGAGGGAGGAGATTGGACACTAACCTTGAATGGAGTCAATTCTAAGCTTGTAAAAGCTCTTCTTTGTAACTTCTTTTTGCTCCCAAAAGCTTCAGTAAGATGAAATATTAAGGTTTTGTGTTGACAACTTAGGGTTTTATTGAAAGAAGACTAAGAAAATGAAGCTTGGTAAACAAAAAAAAAAAAAATTGGAAGTGAGAGAGAGGAACATGGTGCGGCTTAGAGAAGAGAAAGATGGCTGGTGGTTGTTCCAGATTTTTTTGACTTTTTCTTTTCCTTTTTGATGTATTATAATGATTTTATTGCATTTTGATTGGCCAAAAATTTTAAATGACCTCATGCTTACCCAATAAATCAATATTATCCTTATTTCTTTTCTTTTCTTTACTACTCACTTCTAATTTCATTTTTAGCAATGTTTATTCATATTTGATATCATATGATTTATATACTTAATTGGAAAAGTTGGTCAAAAATCATCTCTGAAGACGAAATGACCAAAATACCCTCCATTTAGCTTAATGAGCCAAAATTGCGTGTATCGATTGATTAAATTTTCTTTGTGTTTTCTTAGCATTTTATTGTCATTAAGACCCTAATAATCCTTCCCTGAGGTCCCAAAAATTATTTTATGAAGTTTTCCCCCAGGTCTAGGGTTACTAACGGCCTTCGTCGTTACTTCCCGTTAGGGTCACTCATCACTGGGGCTACGGCTCATTTAACCTTAGTGCATTTCATTTCTAAAAATTTTCCTAAATTTTTCTTTTCATTATTTGATTTATTTATAACTCCTCACTCTAGTCTAATTATGATTCCAAATATTCTTGCTGCTCGGACTGACGTTAGTCACCAGAATAGTAGAACGTACTGATTGGCTAAAGTGAGAATATTACAGCTCTTTCCTTCTAATAAAAATTTCATCCTCGAAATTTAACTGATACAAACAGTTGAAGGAACTGTTGCCTCATTGTCTCTTCACTTCCCACGTTGCTTCCTCGGTATTATGGTGCCTCCAAAGTACTTTCACTAGTGGAATATGTTTATTTCTCAGTTCCTTCACTTCCTGAGCCAGGATTCGTATGGGTTCTTCTGCATATGTCAAGTCTGGTTAGATTTCAATCTCTTCTATGGAGATGACATGTGAAGGGTTTGAGCGGTATCTTCTTAGCATAGAAACATGAAATACATTATGGATCTTATCCAGTTTTGGCGGTAAAGCTAACCGATAGGCCACTGGTCCCACACGTTCAATAACTTCATATGGGCCAATGAACCTAGGGCTTAGCTTACCCTTTCTTCCAAACCTCAGTACTTTCTTCCACGGTGAGACTTTGAGAAATACTTTGTCACCAACTGCATACTCTATGTCTTTTCTCTTCAAGTCGGCATAAGATTTCTGTCTATCTGAGGCAACCTTCAAATTAGCTTTGATTATCCTTACTTTCTCCTCAGTCTATTTCACTAGGTCTGGTCCTACTAGCTTATCTTTGCCCAATTTAGTCCTTGCCCAATTTAGTCCAACATACTAGGGTTCTACGCTTCCTCCCATACAGTGCTTCATACGGGGCCATTTGAATGCTAGCTTGGTAGTTATTGTTATATGCAAATTCTGCCAGTGGGAGATATCTATTCCACCTCCCCTCAAACTCAATGACACAACTCCTCAGTATATCCTCAAGAACTTATCACATAATTCACGTTGTTATTATCATTTCAATTTTATTGGTTGTAAGAATTCAATTAGTTTTTAGGTTTACCTGGAATATTCGTTCTGACTGTCCATCCGTCTGAGGATGAAAAGCTGTGCTAAAGTGGAGTTGTGTGCCCAAGGCTTCTTGCAACTTCTTCCAAAATCTTGATATAAACCTTGGGTCTCGATCAGATATGATGGAAAGTGGGATTCCATGCAGTCTAACTATCTCACTGATATACAATTCTGCTAGCTTCTCCAGTGAATAGTCAGTCCTAACTGGCAGAAAATGTGCTGACTTCGTCAATCTATCCACTATCACCCACACTACATTAGGCTTCTTTTGGGTGAAAGGTAGACCACTGACAAAATCTATAGTGACCCGGTCCCATTTCCATTCAGGTATGCTTATAGGCTGTAGCAATCCTGATGGAACTTGATGTTCTGCTTTAACTTGCTAACATGTCAAGCACTTAGTAACATAGTCGGCTATATCCTTCTTCATACCAGGGCACCAATAATGAGGCTTCAGATCATTATACATTTTTGTGCTTCCTGGGTGCATAGCATAAACACTGTTGTGTGCTTCTTTCAGAATACTAGTCTTCAATTCTCCATCATCTGGTACACACACTCTTTCTTTGTAGTACAGACACCCATCTGCTTTCACCTCATAATCAGTTTCCTTTCCCTCTGAGATTTTACCCACAATAGCCATTAATTTTTCATTTGCCTCCTGCCCATCTTGTATCTGCTGTAGCAGGTTTGGCCTCACTTGTAACTCAGCCAAAATAGCTCCATTTTGAGCTAAGGACAGACGGGCATTTAGTGATTTTAAAGCTGTGATGGACTTCCTGCTCAAGGAATCAGCAACTACATTTGCCTTCCCAGGATGGTAGTCTATTACACAATCATAGTCCTTTAGGAACTCAATCCATCGCCTCTGTCTAAGATTGAGCTCCTTTTGGGTTAGCAAGTATTTTAGACTTTTGTGGTCTGTATAGATGTAACACTTTTCACCGTACAAATAATGCCTCTATATCTTCAGTGAGAAGATAATTGCTGCTAGCTCTAGATTATGAGTAGGGTAGTTCTGCTCATGTGGCCTTAACTTCCTGGAAGCATAGGCGACCACTTTCCCTTCTTGCATCAATACACACCCTAACCCATTGTACGAGGCATCACTGTAGACCACAAAGTCCTTTCCTGTCACTGGCTGTGTTAACACTGGTGCCTCTGTCAACATAGCCTTCAGCCTCTCAAAACTAGCTTGGCACTTGTCGTTCCAGCCAAATTTCACATTCTTGTGTAATAACTTGGTCATTGGAACAGCTATGAGAGAGAACCACTTCATAAATCTTCTATAATTCCCAGCTAGCCCCAAGAAACTTCTCACCTCAGTTGTATTTATGGGAGGCTTCCATTCCATCATGGTTTCTATCTTCTTGGGATCCACTCTAATCCCCTCAGCTGATACTATGTGCCCAAGAAAGGAAATCTCACTCATCCAGAAGTCACACTTGGACAGCTTAGCATACTGCTTCTTTTCTCACAGGGTTTGTAGAACAATCCTCAAATGTTCATCGTGTTCTTCCCTGGTCTTGGAATATACTAGAATATCATCAATAAAGACCACTACAAACCGATCTAAATATGGATGGAAGATACGATTCGTAAGGTCCATGAATGCTGCTAGTGCATTTGTTAACCCAAACGGCATCACTAGGAATTCATAATGCCCATACCGGGTTCTGAATGCAGTTTTTGACACATCTGCATCATTTACCCTCAGCTGATGATACCCTGATCTGAGATCAATTTTTGAAAATACACCAGCTCCCTTCAACTGATCAAACGGATCATCAATTCTGGGCAATGGATATTTATTCTTTACAGTTACTTTGTTCAACTACTGATAATCAATGCACAATCTTAAGGTTCCATCATTTTTCTTCACAAATAGCGCCGGAGCTCCCCATGGTGACACACTGGGGCATATGAATCCCTTATCCAGTAATTCCTGCAACTGGATTTTCAGCTCCTTCAATTCAGTGGTGCCATCCTATAAGAAGCAATAGAAATTTGTGTTGTACCCGGCATTACCTCAATAGCAAATTCGACTTCCCTTTCTGGTGGTAAACTAGGTAATTCTTCAAGAAACACATCTGGGAAGTCTCTTACTGTGGGTATATCACATAGGTTTGGCTTAGCCTACCTAGTATCAACAACGTGTGCTAGGTAGGCTTGATAGCCTTTTCTCATCAATCTTCTTGCAACTGTGGCTGAGATGACATTGGACAGGAAATCTGTCCTTTCACCCATAATTAAAATCTCATTACCCTTAGGAGTTTTTAGAGAAATCATCTTCAGTTTATAATCAACTATTGCCTGATGATGTGATAACTAGTCCATTCCCAAAATCACGTCAAACTCGTGGAAGGGCAATTCAATTAGGTCTGTCGAGAATTCATACCCCTGAATCCTCAACGAGCAAACTTTATACACCTTATTCACTACCACACTGTGGCCTAGTGGATTTGTGACCAGAATGTCTTGATCACTCTCCTCTACTGAAACTCCCCTCTCTACGGGTAGCTTGATGCAGATATATGAATGGGTAGATCATGGATCTACCAATGCATGCACAGGTAAAGTGTAGAGGAAGAACGTACCCCTGATAACATCTGGGGCATCTTGCTCCTCCTGAGCTCTCATAGCATATGCTCTGGCAAGTACTCTGGCAAGTACTCTGGCCTCTCGGCTAACTCAGATGCAGGCCTCAGTGATGGACCAGCTACCTCAGATTTACCGAACTTCCTACCCCTTTGAGGTGCAGGGGCAGGCCTATCTGCTTGTGTTGGGGCAATTGTAGTAGTCCTCTTCGGACAATTTTTGATCTGATGTTCTATAGACCCGCACTGTAAGCAAGCACCAGTCACTCGCTAACACTGCCCCTTATGCCACTTTTGGCAGTATGGATAGGCAGAAGATGCTGGGGCTGGTCCCCTGAACACCGTCCCTAGAGAGCTACCCACAGATGGTGTGGACTGGCCTCTCCTAGGTGTAAGCTGTGGTCTGGGCCCCTGGCACTGACCCTGACCTTGAGGCTAACCCAAACTCTGAGTAGGAGGACCCTTAAACTTCTTACTGGGAGCAGAGAATGAACTGGACTGACCTGGACCCCTCTTCTGCTGTCTTTCCCTTATGTTTTGCTCATTTATTCTGACTCTTTCTACTTTCAATGCAGCATCAACTAATTTGGCAAAATCCGTAATCTCCAATGCTATTATCATGACCTTGATATTGTCATTTAGCCCTTCTTCAAACCTTCTGCACCTCTTAGCTTCTGTAGGGACTATCTCCCTCCCATACCGGCTCAGTCTGACGAATTCACGCTCATATTCTACCACTGATAGCTGCCTCTGTCTCAGACTGATAAATTCTCTTATTCTTTATTCTAGATACACTTTACTGATGTCGACACCATATTTTGGTCGATCCCTAGAATCAATAAAAATTCTTCTTTGAACAGCTAATCACGTTTCCGGTCCCTCCTTGATAGGCGGTCACATTTCCGATCTCTCCTCACAAAGATTTGAATCAATGCTAAGTCCTAGCATCCCTTAAAACTCAGCCGATCTCTCAAATCATTTACCGATCCCTCAAACCCGTTGCCGAATTTTCGGACTCGTCGGGTATATTCCTGATCTCTGTTGATGAATAAAATGAACGGGCACTAGATCTTTTCCTACCAGTTTTATTGCCGACCTCCTTTCCGAAAGTTTAAGAGCTAAAGTTTTGGTTCGATTCCGATCTTAAGTGTTCGAGTTAAATTTTGATCAAGTTACATTCGACATTTCTTCCCTACCGATCTCATGTTCAAAGTGCTTTCCGATCTCTCATACTTAGATTAATAATCACATTTAGTTTTTGTTTCTTTGTGCTCATACAATCAAATACTCGGACAAACAATGGTTTAAAATTTTCCGATCACAATCATTCATTGAACAAAAGGCATTTCATTTCATGTCATAATTTGTACAAGTTATTGGTGAGGATCACCCCGGCTGATCTGTTGGATCACTCCCTCTCTCCCTCTCACCCTCGGCTTCATCCTCCTTTGTCTTCATCATTGTCCTCGGGAGCCACATCGGCCATCCAAGAAAAGTCTTCTTAGGTAACGCTCTGGAGTGCGGCCAAGAGATCCTTGTGAGCCTTCACATAGGCCTCGGCTATTCCGTCACCATCTCCTCATCCCTCTCCTTAAGCTCCTTGTCTTTCTCCTTAAGCTCCTTATCCTTCGCCTCAAGTTCCTCTATAAGTTGAAGCGACTGGTAACCGTTGGCGTGAAGCACACTGGACTTCCTTAAGAGCACGGTCCCTCTCATCAAAGCACGATTACATTCGGCCAGCGGTCTTCATGGAGCTTTGCTCGTCCCTCGACTTGAGATATATAATCCGGCGGATGAGAGTTGGGATCGGAGGAATCCACCTCTGATTCTTCTTCCGATCTCCTTACCCGGTATTGAATCCTTTCGGATCATGGTGCAGTTCACGGACACTCCACGTTTAAGCTCATGGTCCGAGTCAATATGTCGTCGAGACCGTGCAGGATAACTGTCCGATCCTCGGAAAGAAGATGGTAGACCCGGGACTTTGGCGAAATCGAGTTCTCCTTGGTGATCCGATTATTCCTCAAGCGATCGATCGGTGCTTGGCGCCCAGAAGAGGTCCTCCCGAGAAGCTTGAGTAGGCCCCCTTCCTGCTTGGAACAAGCTGCAGAGTCGGAGGCTGCTCCTCCGATCTAGGAGAGATCGGGTAGCCGGTGGTCGGCGGACCGAAGGTTGGGGAGGATCACTTTGTATCTCCCGGGTTCGTGGCCAGGCGTTTGGAGTCGTTCGACGCTTTATCTCCTTTATCTTCAGGAGATCTCTCTCTCCTTCTTAGTTTCCTTGAACCCTCACCACCCGCCATACTGCACAAAGAAAAGGTTAGTGAGATCACTAAGGTCGTGAGAATTGAGATATAGAAAATACCGATGCCGAGGTTAGAGAGCGGAAGTTCGCGGTCTTGGCGATGGCGGTGAAACAGTCCAATGGTGCAACGATCCAGAATCCAAACAAGAATACTTTTTAGTGGCAGCCTCACTCTTGAGATCCATCACTATCAAACTTTCCTCTTCGCTCGAGGTAATATGGTTGGAAGCAAGGGTCCACTGGTACCACCAGTGCGGGGAAGTCCTCAAAGCGGCTCGGATCTTTGCTCCTCACAATGAAGAAAGCGATTCTTCCGGTTCTTAAGAGGCGAGGCGGTCGGAAAAGAGCCCACAATTAAGCCGCTGAAAGAACCGATGGTCATCGTCCTTTCGGTGAGTTAGCCGGTGCGGCTTGGCGAACACTTTAGCCGTGAGTCTGATTCCCTTAGCTCGGCATAGACCTCGGAAAGCTACCAAGATCCGCCACGAGTTGGGGTGAATTTGAACAATGGATGCTCGGTGAAGTTTTAGGACTTCCTTATAGAAATCGTCTAGAGGAACCTCGGACCGGCCTTTAAGCATTCCTCATACACCATAACCACTGTCGTTCTCTTCAAAGAAGTGATCGACACGAAGGTCGCCATGGCACTTGATTAGCTCGAGCGAATCGGGACAAATATTGTATTCTTGAACAAGCATTGCGAGCGGATTCTCGAAGAACCGGCGGAAGCTCGTCTATGGGAAGGTCTCTCTCCTTGAAGAAGAGCGCGTGCGCCTTAATGATACGACCCACGACTGGAAGCGAGGACCCTAAGGGGTCGAGGTTGCGCGCTTGGCGTGCCTCTTCTTCATCGGGCGATGACCAAGAGAACTCAATGGAAGGAGGGCTCGCGCTCTCGACCTTGGCACCGCTCATTTTCAAAAAACAAAGAACTTAAACTAAAAGAAGATTAAAGCCCTTACGAGTCGATCGGCGTCGGGCTGGAGAAAATGAGAGAACTTGAAGCTATGAGCGGGGATTGAAAATGGAATGAGAGAACAACTGGCTAACCCTCCCCTATTTATACTAGTCAGAGCATTTAATGCTCGCGAGGTTCTAGGCGGCGCATCGATTGGTGAGACTCGGCAATTTGTTACGACACTTCTCTCAAATATCAGAATGTTCGAGATCGGTTAATTGGAGATCGGCATAATAAGTTAAATATTTTGAATAAAGGATCGGTTAAGTGTCATTCGGGTAAAGAACGGATCGGATAAACACGGTAGAGATCGGAAAATAATCAATGCAAAAATAAGATGATAGCAGACAAAATAAAGTCTTTATTCTCAAAAGATCGGATTACATCATTTGGGCGATCTCTAGGGATCGGATTACAATAAAGGTCTAGCTACATCATGTGGCGATCTCTAGAGATCGATTACATTGAATAATTACATCATTTGGATGATCTCTAGAGACCGGTGAAAAATACTATCTGAAGAGGCTGATCTAAGGATCAGTTCATAACTTATCCCAAGTATACTCCCAGGAGATCCATGGATCAGTTTATAACTAATTCCAAGGATACTCCCGGGTGATCTAAGGATCGGTTTATAAGCGATCCCAAGGATATTGCCGGCCGGAAGCTTAATCATTGTCGGAACACCCAATGTGGATCGAGAATCATTTGTCGGAACACTCAATGTGATGAGAAGCGAATGAACTCGATTGAGCAACTCGAGATCGGTACAACGAAGCCCGCCATATGGATCGGTCAAATCCGGTTCTCTCACCATCGTCAATTAGGACCATCCAATCAAGGATCGTAAATTTTGATCGAGAATAGAATTCCATCGGAAGAGGATCAAAACCACGATTGTAGCGGAACTTTCCCGGAGCAGCTAGAACCAAGAAACAAGGAGAAAGAGAAAAATCGAATGAAGGAAATGCCACTATCAACGGGGTATATATAGGGAAAATGGGCATTTAATCTTTGGCGGAAAGCAGCGGGCGCTTGAAAATCGAGATGTAATTAATGCTTGGACCGAATCGGTGATCAAGGGATAAAGAGATCGGGAGATAGGAGATCGGCATGAGAGATCGGAATAGGAGCTAGGGAGGATCGGAAGACAAAAAGAATAAGACAAATTCCAATAACCGTCGTCGAATCGGGTAGGTAGTTAAAGCGTGGCGAGCGAGATCTCCACCATACGCCTAAGAATCGCCATAATCTTGTGAGTGCGGGGTATGTCATGTGATCTGTACATCCCAATCTCCACCGTTGATCTCACTTGTAAGGATGAATCGGAACCCTTGGATCAAAGAGAAGATGATAATACCGGCGTTTTCACTCTTAGCCCTCGGATCGTTCGGACAAGAGGATTCAAGACCGTCGGATTAAAGAGGAAAAGGACAAATACTTTGAAGCGATCTCGACCATTCGTTTTGATTCTCTTTAATTCTGAACATCCGATCATGTACTTCAAAATCGACCCTCCATCTCCCTCAAAATGAATCTGACCCTTCATGGGAGCACCGATTCCTATAAATACTGCATGAAAAACTGTTCAGGGGGGGAACAAAAAGATATAGGCAAGAAGCTCCTATTATCTGGGAGGAACTCTGAAACTACATTAAGTTTGTTAATATGATGGTTAGTAGTGATTAAAAAGACTTTTGAAACTAGTTTTGAGTGTTTTCTTGAAAAGATTTTGAATATTGGAACTCTACATTTCGGTTTGTTCATTATCTGGTCATACTCTCATCATCTCTGCTTTCCTTTCCTCTGTTCAAGCTCAACTTCCTTTCACTGGTTCTTACCGGTTACCTTTTAGCTAAAGCATCTCTCGGTTTCACAGCCAGACATCAACTCTCGGTGATCAATCCGCCATCACTGTTTACCACTTCACGATTATTTCAATATATTTGGCTCCTCACGGTAGAGTTCACACTCTATTTACGTTTGTTTCTGCACTTCCTTTGTTCTTCATACATGCAACTTTCTTCAAGGGTATTTTGTACAAGAGAACCCAAGAAAATATTGTTATAAGAGTTCATGTTCTTGTTTTATTAAGCGTCTACGTTTATTTCCGCATTTTCCTTGTTCTTCTTACATCTAGACCATTTACGCACAAGCAATCCCAAAGAAAGTCACTCTCAAATCATTTTTTTAGTGATCGGTTCATTTTATTGATCTCAGTCATTTACGAAAACCAGTTTTCTAACTCTTTGTAGTATGTAAATGGTTGGAGTAAGCGTGAGTATTTGCAACTTAGAGGTCTCCTTTAAAGAGGACACTGAATAACACGTCGGGAAGATAGCCGAACTATTAGGCGGCGTAAGCGACAATTCGACAAAGATGTCATGAAATGGAATAAGACCAAAGTAAGCGAAGCAGTGGATCGGTCATTAATAGATATTGGTAAAATGACTACATGAAAAGGTCGATGAATCAAGTCTAGTGTTCCCGTTCAGCCACGGGATATCCATAAACCTTATCCCGGCATTTTTGAAAGTCGAATTCTTAGTTTTAGGTTCTTAAGACCCGTAGCGTAGTTAAATTTTTAAAGGTCGGAAAAGTCTTTGTCAGAGTCTCATCAAAATAGAAGGGTCGGAAGAGTCCTTATCCTATCCTTGCCTAAAAGTTTTAAGTCAACTCTTAAAGGAGATCGGAGGAGGTTCTTATCAGGTCTCCTTCAAAATTTTGATAAACATTAAGTAGGGATCGGAAGAGAGTTCTTATCGGTCTCAACTCAAAACATTAACGAATAACTCTAAAGGAGATCGGAGGAGGGTTCTTATCAGGTCTCCTCTCAAAATTTTAATAAATAACTCTAAAAGAGATCGGAGGAGGATTCTTATCAGGTCTCCCTTCAAAATTTTAATAAACATTAAATAGGGATCGGAGGATAGTTCTTATCAGGTCTCAACCTCAAATTTTAATAAACATCTAAAAGAGATCGGATGAGAGTTCTTATCCGGTCTCATCCTCAAAACTTCAAATAAATAACTTAAAGAGATCGGAGGAGAGTTCATATCAGGTCTCATCCTCAAAACTTAAAATAAATAAATTAAAAGACAACGGACGAGGTTTTTTATACGGTCACACCACAAAATTTTAATGAACAACTTAAAATTGATCGGAGGAGAGTTATTATCAGTTTCTGACTCCAGTTCAATAAGGTTGTCTCATTTACTTTTGTATCTGTGTGATCCTAATTTAGTGAAAAATCATTCATTCCTTCTACCAAAAGGATTAACATAGCCGCCTAAGCCATTCTAACTAATTTGTAAGGGCCTTGAATTATATCTACTTACCCTTATTAAGGGACGAGGTGGGGTGCCTAACACCTTCCCCACCCGTTTACGACCCCGAACTTAGAATCTCTGTTTTATAGTGGTTTCATTTTTAATTTAACTTCTCTAATGGTTTTCTTTAGTTTCCCTCAATACTAAGGTGTCGACTCCTCACTCTTTCCCACTTCGGTGAGTGATCGTCAAGGCGACCGCAAAATCCCATTGCGACGACTTAGCGACTCAGGGGCGTCTAGGGAATCAACCCCAGTCTAGAGGCCCAAAAGTAGGCTTAATTTTTGTCCAATCAAATTATATTTAGTGGGGCTCACTCGGCGATGTCTCATATGCTAATTATTATTGCTACTAACTATTTTGTTTTGCTGTTCTATCTCTTACGATTGCTCTTCATTTGAAAAAGAAAAAAGGAAAAAATGGAAAAATAAAATCCCCAATTGGGAAGAGGTAAAGGTGTCCCTTCACACCTTGAACACTCACACAATGTCCTCACACACTATGGTCCTAACAGGGCTTTCTTACCCTTTTAGGAAAGTAGGAGGGAGTCATGTAGCGGTACAGTGGGTTTTACCCGTTAGTATCAGTGAAGGCTTACGCTCAAATTGAAACTCGTTCTATTTACCGTGATACAGTGGAATTTTCAGACAATATCATGGGGGTAGAATGGGGCTCTCTTGTTCTGATGAGGGCAATTTGGGAACTGTGGCTATTAGAAAAATTAGATCTGAGCTAAACCGTCACGATAGTGAAAGCCGTAGTAAAGCGCCTCATAAGATAGAACTATCCGGATAGGTAGCGCTTACAGGTGTTAGGAGTCTCCCTACTATAGGACAAAGGGGCATACCTACTCTTACCTATTACCTTTAATTTCCTTTTGTTTATTTCTTTTGGGGTAATTTTGAATCCTACTAAACGCCTACATTTTCCTACTTTGATAAATGTATGCGTGTTACCTGTCAACAGTATGATTCAAAATTACCTAATTTGTCTTACTAACAAATTCTCCATGAGCGTTACCAAAGCCAGAAGTGCGTAAAAGGATAGGCATCATTTTTATCATGGCATCCTCGAGTCGATCGCGAGAAAAGGCTCGAGAATGCTAAACTTTGGTCGAATCGGTTCATAGTCCGGTACCCTCGCAAAATGATGCTTAGAGGCACTGTTAGCTCGCTACCTTCGCTAGATCTGGACAAAATAGAGTCAAAATGAACAACCTCGAGGTATGTCTAATAGATGGAGGTTGCTTCCCGACCAGTCAATGCAGATTTGAAGAGAAATGCGGAAGGATTGCAACCTTAATGCAAGTCAAGGTCCAAATCCTGCATTAAAAGCCATGTTGTGGTTTGGAATCCTAAGTGCAGTGTTCTCTTTCAATGACATTGATCGGCCCCGCTATGGAGGAATATCGGGCATTCTTTGGGGATCCCATACTCATTGCGAATCGGATCTACTTACACCTCGAGCATAGGCGGACACAGAAGCGGTTGGCACATATGTTGGGTTCTCCCGGAAGAAGTGAAGTCGGAGAAGCGATCCAAAGGAACACGCATGGATGGTATTGGGCGTACCTTGAGAAGCGGTTAGATCATTACCTCCAAGAGAAGCAATGGGATCAAGCTTCCATGGCACTCGCCTTGGGAATCTATGGTGCGATCTGTTCCGGGGCCATTGGGGATCATCACTAGCGGTCTGCGATGGAGGTATTTTGGGCGATAGAAAGCGGGGATCAATCCGTCTGGCAATCCTTGCGAAACCTTGTTAACCTAACTACTGCGGACAACGGGGAAAGGGTCCATTAAGTGTTGCTCTCGGTTATTATACCTCTGGACTATCGGTCACATGTGTCTGTGGAGACAAAAGGATTGACTTGGTACCTTGACCGACCTCCCATTGAGAAGATGACCGGTTAGTGATCGGCCGAAGAATGAAAAAGCGATGGCGGGAGCGGATTACGAGTTTCAATAGCCATGATTCTTGTTGGAGGAAGGCGTGGGCGTCAAGCCAACCCGTCTTGATTGAGTACGGAGGTATTCGATCGGTGTCCTAATTGGAATAACAGGGTATACAAGTTACACTCCGGCCACAGTAATGAGGCAGTTTGGCTCAACACAGTCCATGTTCAACATTAAAGAATACCACCAAGGTCACTTCTACCATGAGCTCAAGGAAGAAGAAGGGTTGAAAATGGCTCGCAAGTCCTAGGAAAACATCACTCTAATGGAGAGATCACCCAAAGGCAGAGTGCCTCGGACGATTACCTTAAATGGAGGCGATAGGGACCAGAGCGCTCTACCATAGAATTCAGGGCGACAACCCTCGCCAAGGCGCCCTATTAGAGGAAGCTAATAATCGCTGGTTGACTCGCTACAAAAGGCAAATACCGAAAACTCACAGTGCAGAGCGAATGACACAATTGGAGGACCAACGAGAAACTTAAGAGAAGGGTAAGAAAGCTCAAGGAAGAGGCAAGGCCGAAAGGATAGGGTTCGAAGAGCAAGAGTGCAGTGGGAAAAAGAAAGAAACTCTCTCAAGTGAGGTCAAAGAAATGAAAGAGGCGAGAATAGTAAGCTTGGAAAGGATGAAGTACCAAGAGGTACTCGTTGAAGAGTATAAGCAGGAAAACAAGAAGAAGAAGCTTGAATTAAAAGAGCAGGCACTCCTCATCAACGACATCTTGAAAGAGTGTGCTAAAGAAAGGAAAGAGAAAGAGAAACAAGCTGCCCTCTATCAAGGTGAAAGAAAATGTGGACCAGTTGGAGAAGATGATAGCACAGGAAAAAGGAACTATTACAGATCAGAGTATGCTCTGAAAGTGTTCGACCCGCCAAGCAAGAAGAAAGGTTATATGAGTATCTCGAGAAAATGTCATCTTATTATAAAGAATCTTCGAGCCTAGGCCAATGTAAAAATACGATGTACAAATTACTCGATTAATGAAGTTATTTTTGAAACATTGTTTAGCAAAATTTGTGAATGAATAGTATGACTCCAGTAGGAACTTCCTCGCTAGGGTTATGTTAAAAATTGAAATGCGCTATATGGACAGGTATCATAAATGCGCATTCAATCCCGTCATTCAGTCGGACTATCGAGCGATGCCATGATAAAGTGAGGCGATTATCCTTTTGTAGATTCCAACGGCTCTCAAATGCCACTTTGTATCCTTACGTCGGACAAGGGCTTTTAGTTTCTTTGCAAAACTCAAATTCATTTAAATTTTTTTTTCCTCACAGGAAATCAATATTGATTCAAACAAGGCAAGTCTGACCAAACACACGGTTCAACCTAAGCGAGTGTACTTAACAAGATCTCGAACAAGGAAGATAATGGAAAATCGGGAGCAAATCTGAGAACCTACAGGGCGGTCTCAGAGTTGAAAGATCGACTTTACGAAATTATGAGACTAATGAAGGAAATGTCTCGAGCAAACACCTTGAGAACCTAGCCCACCATTACCTCCTCGCCTCCTACAACAAATGATCCTCGGCAAGCTTCAACCTCTTTTACCTTTCGGTCTCCCATTCGGACCCGACAATCACTTGTCAATCCGGTGACCATAAATAATGACCCACCTTTTTCCTATTACGGCCGTCTCAAATGCCGAGCCTCACCATTCAATCCCGATCCCTCCGATTTACTCCACCCCTCGGCTCCGGTTGGAGGAGCATATCATCTGATGGAAGGAGAACATAGGGCGAGAGATAACGAGAAACTATCGCCTAGAAGAAAAGGCGAGAGCAATAGAGGGTTGAACATGTATGGCTCGATCGATGTGTAAATCACTTGAGATTGGTGCGGATGTGGTGGTACCACCCAAATTCAAGGTTCGGATTTAGACAAGTACACGGAAACTCGGATCCCGCATCCACACGGCAACCTACATTGCCAAAATATGCGCCTTAATGGAAGGCGATAGACTTCTCATTCACTTCTTTCACGAGAGCCTCTCGGGCGGCTACGAGATGGTGCATACAATTGGGCGAGAGCAAGCTACACTCCTGGAAGGATTTAGCCGATACCTTTACGAAGCAATATAAATTCAATTGTGATGCGGCACCCACAAGGAGGACCTCGGAACACAGTGCAGAAAGGCGGGAAAGTTTCAAGCGGTATGCCCAACGATGGAGGAGAAGGCTGCGAAGTATATCCTCGGTGGTGACAATGAACTCTGCTCCCTATTCATTGAAACATTGAAGGCTCCCTACTTCAACCTAATGATTGGCAATACCTCCAATAGCTTCTCAGATATCATCCAAATCGGTGAGAGAATTGAAGCTAATCTGAGAATATGAAGACTACGGGAGTTGGTGAAAACCACTGTGAAGAAGCGCCAATTTTGGCAAAAAGAAGGAAGGTGATGTGCACTCCATCACCCGTCAAATAATTACCCCAATTTCCCCAAAATAACTACGGCCATATTCCCCTCTCATGGCCAAACCATACCAACATTCCACCTCCTTTCCTAATTATCCACAACCACGCCCTGTCGCCCCACCCACAAATTTCCAACCAAGACCACCTCCTCCACCAACTCAACCACGACCACCACAAAATAACCAAGACCTCCAAGGAATCTGATCCACCTTCCCCTCCCTCTCGGTGAAATATCCGATACCTTGTCGGTATAAACCAAATCGTACCAGTCCCTTTGGACCCAATCCGGCCGCCATATCCCGGGTGGTATGATGCCTGACCGTTGTGAGTACCATGGAGGAGCACAAGGGCATTCAGCGACAAGCTGCGGGGCACTCGGAGGAGAGTGCGCTCTAATCCGGGCAGGTGGTTGAAAATTGAGGAAATGGTTCCCTCCCCAATGTCACCTCAAACCCCTTTGCCCAACCACAATGCGGGCGGTGGTGTAAATATGATAGAGTCTAAAGGAGAGGATCAACACGAGAAGTGGATGAGCTGGTTCCATACTTTGAGAGATTTTTGCTATAGCAATGAGGAAGGTTACCTTTCCCCTCGGTGGCGAGGCGAGGAGGATCTGAGGTGTCCTTATCACGGAGGCGGTGACCACAGTGCGAGATTGTGAGGGTTCGGGCAAGAGGTCGGAACTTATTGTCTTTTAAGGTTACGAGATGTCGGAAGAGGTCAAAGCGGAAGGAAGTGAACACCACAAGATCTGACCAGAATACCTCTACCTCCAAACCCAGAATCACCTTCTCACCCCGGTAGCCTCACCGCCGTGCAGTTATCGAACTCCACCTCGGCTCCCCATCACCAACACTCATGCTGTCCCTTGGAACTATAATTTCCAAGTTTTTACTCGAGGCGTCAAGCGGCACATCCGCTCCTAGCACAGCCTCGCCTCGGCACCACCAAAACCTTGTTTTGCTCCTCACGAGCATTTCAGGATGACTTATGATGGACCTACCGGCAACATCACTCCCCAAACCAGTTCTCGGCCCGTTATTGCAACAAGATCCTCTCCACCTGAACAAGAAGTCGAGTTTATAACTCGAAGTGGAAGGTGTTACGAAACGAAGAAGAGAGAAGAGGAAAGGAAAGTAAAAATGGGAGAGTCGTCAAAAACACGGAAGAGGAGGTTGAGAAAGCGAGGAAGCGAGCACATTGAGCATAGAGAAGAGGAGGAGCTGCTGCTCCAAATAATGAAAGCAGGCGAGTATGGCGTAGTGGGCGGTTGAGAAAACCCCTTGAATATCACTGTTATCATTGATCACGAGCTCGGAAGTCCACCGACAAGCCTTACAAAGAATCACTGGATCAAGCCTTTGTGAACCCGACATTACTCAGGCGGTTTGAGAAAATAGTAGGACAAATCCGGGCATCGGCTCTGTAGCCTTTTACGAAGAAGAGGTAGATCCGCGAGCTTAGGGCACAATAAAGCTCTGCATGTAGCGGTGAAATGTAAAGGCGTATAGTGGCCAAGGTCCTCATCGATAACGGATCGACCCTCAATGTCTTGCCTAGCGCTACCTTGGCTAGATTGCGGTTGACCAATCGGACATACGTCAAAGTGCTATGGTGGTGAGCTTTTGGCGGAACAAGGAGAGAAGTCTTTGGGGACATTGACTTGCCAATCCAGTCGGTGCATGTACTTTCAATATCACGTTTCAAGTGATGAACATTGGCCAGCTTACACTATGTTGTTGGGAGGCCGTGGATCCATTCTGCGAATCTTTGTTCCTTGACTTTGCACGGAAGATCAAATACATTGGGGCGGCAAAATCATCACGGTGAGGCGAAGAGGCCATCTTTGGTCACCAAGCGCAATCACTCCCTTATGTGGAAGCGGTAGAGAGTCATTGGAAAGTTCTTTCCGGCCCTTGAATTGCAAGATCTTTGGGAAGGAGGGGCCATGGCTATGGTGGCCAAAGTAATGTCAAGAAGCGGGTATGAAGAGGGTAAAGGCCTAGGCGCCACATTACAAGGGATTGTCGAGCCTATCTGGCCATTCGAAGATAGGCCGTTGTGGTTTGGGGTATGAGGAGGATGCCCTCGTGGATGGGCGATTACGGATGAGAAAAATGCTTGGGATCGGAGATTTGACGGAAGATGGGAAAGGTGAAAGTAGTCCGAGAATCACGGAAATCTTCACCAAACCGGTCATTCAACATCCGGCAAGTCTGGAAGAATCACACGATGATCCATCCATAGATGTCATCCAAGCTGGATTCCTTGTATGAGGCCCTAGTTTAGCCAATGGTGAAGAAGCGGGAGCTTGACAAGCTGGACAACGGAGGATATCCACGTACTCAATTCGAGTAAAGTACCTGCAGTTATCTACACTTGATCACTTTGTCCATGGTGACGAGTGTAATACTGTAAATGGACCTTTTCTTATGGCATTAATATTAATGAATTAATAGCGCATTTTTAATCCAATACTCTTTTTCTTTCCTTTTAATTCCATCCTTATAACATGTTCTATTCTTTATTCCTTCAGGACAATTCATCAATTAACACCTAATAATCCAATAGACTCAGAAATTCCTCTGGTTAATTTTGAAATCCCCATAACTGCCATTACTTCAAGTGATTCTGAGGAAGACCTTACAGAGGAAAGTAATGAAAAAGATGAACCCTCCCTCGTGCCTTGTGAAGATGAAACGCGCACAATAAACTTAGGCTCGGAAGAAGTAAAAAGGGAACTTAAGGTAGTGGAGAGTGAGGAATTGGGAGATATGATCGGTGCAGCAAGGAATTTCTCGGCGTGTTCTCTTGGAGCTATGATGACATGGTCGGTTTGGACCCTCGGATAGTGGCGCACAAGATTCCTTTAATTCCGAGGACAATCCGGTGAAACAAAGGCGAGGAGAATGAATCGATACCTTTGCTCAAGGTTGGGATGAAGTCAAGCTTGATATGGCGGGTTCTTAGAAGTGGTCAAATAACACCAATTGTTGGCTAACGTCGTACCGGTAATGAAGAAAGAAGGGAGAGTAAGGGAGTGCGTTGACTCAGGGATCTTAATAAAGCTAGTTTGAAAGAGCGATTTCCCTCTCCCCACATTGATGTTCTAGTTGAAAATGACGAGGGTTTGGTCAGATGTTAGTTTATTGATGGGTCATCAGGGTACAATCAGATCCCAATGGACGAGGAAGACAAGGATAAAACTGCTTTTATCACCCAATGGGGGTGATACGCTGCTCGGGTCATGCCATTCGGGTTGAAGAATGCGGGGCTACTTACCGGTAGCGCAATGGTCACATTATTCCAAGATATGATGCATAAAGAAGTGGAGGTGTATGTGGATGAGATGATCATCAAATCACGGTTAGAGCATAGCCACGTTCAGGTGATAAGGAGGATGTTCAAAAGGCTCAGGAAATATCAGTTGAAGCTGAACCCTGCTAAGTGCATATTCGGAGCTAGATCGGGAAAATTGTTGGGATTCATAGTAAGCGAGAAAGGGATAGAAGTGGACCCAGACAAAGTTCGAGCTATTCAAGAAATGCCGTCCCCAAAAGCGAGAAAGGGAGGTGCGCGATTTTAGGAAAGTTGAACTACATTTGAGGTTTATTTCTAATCTCACTTGCCAAAGTGAGCCTATTTTGATTACTCGGAAGAACAACCCTACCCAATGGGATTCGGATTGTCAAAAGGCTTTGAGACAATCAAGCGTGTTGTCAAATCCACGATATTGGTCCCACAGCGGGGAAGGCCTTTAATCACATGCTGGCGGTCCAACGGAATTCTATGGGGTGTGTTTTGGGGCGACATGATAATTCGGCGAAAAGAGAGGGCCATTTATTACGAGCAAGAAGTTCAATGATTGTGAGTCAAGGTACTCCTTCTTAGAAAAGACTTGCTGCAGCGTTAGCATGAATGACAAATCGCCTCAAGCACTATATGTTGAATCACAAGACATGGCTTATCTCGGGATGGATCCTATCGAATCGTATTTGAAAGCCCATTCGTGCGGGAAGGATAGCCAAGTGGCGGGTTATACTCTCCCAATACGACATAGTCTACATGACCGAAAGCGGTGAAAGGTAGCGTGATTCTTGACCTCTAGCGAGAAAACCCTATCGAGGATTATGAAGCTCACGAATTTGAGTTCCACGATGAACATATTAATGAGGTAGGCGCAAAGAAGGCGAGCCAACGATGTATGGGAAATGTATTTTGATGGAAGCGATCAATTTATCGGAAATGGAATCGGAGTGTACTAGTATCCCGGACGGAAAACATTTCCCGATAGTTGCTAAATTGGGGTTTGTTGTACCAACAATGTCATGAGTATGAAGCTTGTGTAATGGGTCTACATGCCGCTATAGAGATGAAAATCAGAAAGTTGGAGGTGTCACGGAGACTCGGCTCACGATAATCTATCAAGTCAAGGAGAATGGCAAACTAAGGATCCCAAGTTGATCCCATATCGAAGTACTTCTTGGAGTTGATCAAGAAATTGAAGAAATCTCTTTCACTCACACAGTAGAGACAAGAATCAATTTCTTGATGCCTTAGCTACTCTAGGCATTATGGCTCAAATCGAAGAGAGCGGACGTTTGAGGCGTTGAAGATTAAGGTAAGGGATGAGCCGACCTATTGCTTCATGATTGAAGAAGAGCGACGGAAAGCCTTGGTATCATGACATCCTAGTCTCTTGTAGAACCAGAGAATTCCCTTGAGGGCAAGCAAAAATGAAAAGAAGATGATTCGGAGGTTAGCATTAGGGTACTTTCGGTGGAGAAACCCTATACAAAAGAAGCTCCAACGGCCAGTGCGAGATGCGTAGATGCAAAAGAAGCAAAGAGAATCCTCTTTGAAACTCATGAGGAAATTGTGCCACTCACGCCAATGGTCACATGATGCGAAGCAAATCATGCGGCGTGGGTATTTTGGACCACAATGGAAAAGGATTGCATCAGTATTTCGGAAGTGCCACAAGTGTCGATTTGTGAGATCAGATAAATGTGCCACCTCACAAGCTGTTCAATCTCGTCTCACCGTGGCCTTTTGCAATGTGGGGCATAGATGTGATTGGTCCCATCAATCCCAAGGCATCCAATGAGCGCAGATTCATCCTTGTAGCCATCGACTATTTCTCCAAGTGGGTCGGCGACATCCTATGCTCACATCACGCGAGAACACGTTTCTCAAATTCTTCAAAAACAATATCATCTGTAGGCATGGTCTCTGAGATGAAATTATCGCTTGATAATGCCAAGAACTTGAATGGTCAGAAGATTCGGGAATTATGTGACCAATACAAAATCCGACACCTCAATTCCTCCCCATACCGTCCCGGATGAATGGAGCGGTGGAAGCGCAAACAAAAACCTCAAGAGAATAATCCAGGAAAATGACGGTCACATATAGGGATTGGCATGATATGCTTCCCTACGCTCTTCACGCATCTGGGACTTAGTAAGAACCTCGGCAGGGCAACTCCATACTCAGCGGTCTACGGGATGGAAGGCTGTATTGCCTATTGAGGTTGAAATCCCGTCCTAAGGATTACGAAGGAATCGGGGATCGATAGTCGAGAATGGATCGATCAAGGTTGGATCGATTGAATTTCTTTGGATGAGAAAAGGTTAACGGCATGTCACGGACAATTATACGAGAGAAAGATGGCGGGGCATTTGATAAAAATGTACGCTGCGTGAATTCCAACCGGGGACCTAGTGCTGAAGAAAGTCTTTCTTTGAACCAAAAGCGACCCGGGGCAAGTGGTCACCAACCTATGAGGACCCTATGTGGTTAAAGACATTTTCGGAGGAGCCTTGATCTTGACCCACATAGGCGGTGAAGAATTCCGAGACCAGTCAATGCCGAAACCTTTGTCAGAGATACTATGCATAAAAGGGGAAAGGGTGAAAACCCGAAAGGGCATCCAAAAAAAAAAAAAAAAAAAAAAAAAAAAAAAAAAAAAAACATAGGGGGGTGAAAACCCCCACGGGCGTCCCCAGAACCAAAGTGGGGAAATAAGGAAGAGGGTATGAAACCACGAATAGAGAAGAGACCGTTAAGGCATGAGACTCAGGAGAACTTCGAAATAATGGCGGTTAAAAGACTTCAAAACTAACCATAAGGAATATGTGAGATCTATCTTTGTACCTTTTCCTCTCCTTTGAAAGTCTATTCTTTCTAATAAAGTTATACTTCACTCCTTACATTGTTATTTTCCCCATGCTATCCTTTCAATTTGTTTAATGCGATAATAATTAGTTAAAATTTTTGCCATAAGATTTGAATTTTAAAATTTAAAACCTCACTTACTTTATTATGAGATTTGCAGCAAATAGCCTCAAAAAAAAAAAAAAATAAAAAAAAAAAAAACTTCTAGGTGAAAACCAGAAAGAGCGCAGTCGAATGGGCGAAGAAAGTGAAAACACAGGCGCTCTCAGTAGAGTAAGAAGAAAGTCGGGAATGAAAAGGGGCATCAGAAAGAATGAGATCATAGGTCGAGTCTTGCAACTCCTCCTCCATTAATCATCGCCTTCGTTATCTTGTTAAGTACACTTCTTGAGGAAAGAACTTCATGTGTCGAGTTAGACTAGCCTTGTAAGTTGATTTTAATTTCCTGCAATTTAAATTTCTGCTATCAACCTCTGGTTCCTTGATCCAAGTTGATTTTAATTTCCTGCAATTTAAATTTCTGCTATCAACCTCTGGTTCCTTGATCCAAGTTGATTTTAATTTCCTGCAATTCCACCATCAACCTCTGGTTCCTTGATCCAAGTTGATTTTAATTTCCTGCAATTCCACCATCAACCTCTGGTTCCTTGATCCAAGTTGATTTTAATTTCCTGCAATTTAAATTTCTGCTATCAACCTCTGGATCCTTGATCCAAGTTGATTTTAATTTCCTGCAATTCCACCATCAACCTCTGGTTCCTTGATCCAAGTTGATTTTAATTTCTGCAATTTAAATTTACGCTATCAACCTCTGGTTCCTTGATCTAAGTTGATTTTAATTTCCTGCAATTCCACCATCAACCTCTGGTTCCTTGATCCAAGTTGATTTTAATTTCATGCAATTCCACCATCAACCTCTGGATCCTTGATCCAAGTTGATTTTAATTTCATGCAATTCCACCATCAACCTCTGGTTCCTTGATCCAAGTTGATTTTAATTTCATGCAATTTACATTTCTGTTATCAACCTCTGGTTCCTTGATCTAAGTTGATTTTAATTTCATGCAATTCCACCATCAACCTCTGGTTCCTTGATCTAAGTTGATTTTAATGTCATGCAATTTACATTCCTGTTATCAACCTCTGGTTCCTTGATCTAAGTTGATTTTAATGTCATGCAATTTACATTCTGTTATCAACCTCTGGTTTCTAGATCCAAGTTGATTTTAATTTTCTAGGTCATTAACTTAGGTGTGCTTTAGTTCCTAATTTCAAATACCTAATCGTCCAAAATATGAGTCGGATTCTTTACATAATTCCTATCACGAAATCTTTCCTTTAATAGAAATTATGTAAAGAGAGCATTGTCGACACCATATTTTGGTCGATCCTAGAATCAATAAAAATTCTTCTTTGAGCGACTAATCACGTTTCGGTCCCTCCTTGATAGGCGGTCACATTTAGATCTCTCCTCACAAAGACTTGAATCAATGCTAAGTCCTAGCATCCCTTAAAACTCAGTAGATCTCTCAAATCATTTACCGATCCCTCAAACGTTGCGAATTTCCGGACTCGTCGGGTATATTCACGATCTCTGTTGATGAATAAAATGAGCGGGCACTAGATCTTTTCCTACCGGTTTTATTGCCGACCTCCTTTCAGAAAGTTTAAGAGCTAAAGTTTTGGTTCGATTCGATCTTAAGTGTTGAGTTAAATTTTGATCAAGTTACATTCAACATTTCTTCCCTACCGATCTCATGTTCAAAGTGCTTTCCGATCTCTCATACTTAGATTAATAATCACATTTAGTTTTTGTTTCTTTGTGCTCATACAATCAAATACTCGGACAAACAATGGTTTAAAATTTTCCGATCACAATCATTCATTGAACAAAAGGCATTTCATTTCATGTCATAATTTGTACAAGTTATTGGTGAGGATCACCCCGGCTGATCTGTTGGATCACTCCCTCTCTCCCTCTCACCCTCGGCTTCATCCTCACTGTCTTCATCATTGTCCTCGGGAGCCACATCGGCCATCCAAGAAAAGTCTTCTTAGGTAGCGCTCTGGAGTGCGGCCAAGAGATCCTTGTGAGCCTTCACATAGGCCTCGGCTATTCCGTCACCATCTCCTCATCCCTCTCCTTAAGCTCCTTGTCTTTCTCCTTAAGCTCCTTATCCTTCGCCTCAAGTTCCTCTATAAGTTGAAGCGACACGGCTAACCGTTGGCGTGAAGCACACGGACTTCCTTAAACACGGTCCCTCTCATCAAAGCACGATTACTGTTACGGCCAAGCGGTCTTCATGGAGCTTTGCCGTCCCTCGACTTGAGATATATAATCCCGGCGGATGAGAGTTGGGATCGGAGGAATCCACCTCTGATTCTTCTTCGATCTCCTTACCCGGTAGCTGAATCCTTTCGGATCATGATGCAGTTCACGGACACTCCACGTTTAAGCTCATGGTCAGAGTCAATATGTCGTCGAGACCATTGCAGGATAACTGTCCGATCCTCGGAAAGAAGATGGTAGACCCGGGACTTTGGCGAAATCGAGTTCTCCTTGGTGATCAGATTATTCCTCAAGCGATCGATCGGTGCTTGGCGCCCAGAAGAGGTCCTCCCGGAAGCTTGAGTAGGCCCCCTTCCTGCTTGGAACAAGCTGCAGAGTCGGAGGCTGCTCCTCCGATCTAGGAGGAGATCGGGTAACCGGTGGTCGGCGGACCGAAGGTTGGGAGGATCACTTTGTATCTCCCGGGTTCGTGGCCAGGCGTTTGGAGTCGTTCGAGCGCTTTATCTCCTTTATCTTAGGAGATCTCTCTCTCCTTCTTAGTTTCCTTGAACCCTCACCACCCGCCATACCTGCACAAAGAAAAGGTTAGTGAGATCACTAAGGTCGTGAGATGAGATATAGAAAATACCGATGCCGAGGTTAGAGAGCGGAAGTTCGCGGTCTTGGCAGTGGCGGTGAAACGATCCAATGGTGCGGCTCGGCGATCCAGAATCAAACAAGAATACTTTTAGTGGCGGCCTCACTCTTGAGATCCATCACTATCAAACTTTCCTCTTCGCTCGGGGTAATATGGTTGGAAGCAAGGGTCCACTGGTACCACCAGTGCGGGAAGTCCTCAAAGCGGCTCGGATCTTTGCTCCTCACAATGAAGAAAGCGATTCTTCCAGTTCTTAAGAGGCGAGGCGGTCGGAAAAGAGCCCGCAATTGAAGCCGCTGAAAGAACCGATGGTCATCGTCCTTTCGGTGAGTTAGCGGTGCGGCTTGGCGAACACTTTAGCCGTAGTGCGATTCCCTTAGCTCGGCATAGACCTCGGAAAGCTACCAAGATCCGCCACGAGTTGGGGTGAATTTGAACAATGGATGCTCGGTGAAGTTTTAGGACTTCCTTATAGAAATCGTCTAGAGGAACCTCGGGCCGGCCTTTAAGCTTGTTCCTCATACACCATAACCATGCGTTCTCTTCAAAGAAGTGATCGACCACGAAGATCGCCATGGCACTTGATTAGCTCGAGCGAATCGGGACAAATATTGTATTCTTGAACAAGCATTGCGAGGCGGATTCTCGAAGAAGCAAGCGGAAGCTGCGTCTATGGGAAGGGTCTCTCTCCTTGAAGAAGAGCGCGTGCGCCTTAATGAGTACGACCACGACACTGGAAGCGAGGACCCTAAGGGGTCGGGTTGCGCGCTTGGCAGTGCCTCTTCTTCATCGGGCGATGACCAAGAGAACTCAATGGAAGGAGGGCTCGCGCTCTCGACCTTGGCACGCTCATTTTCAAAAAAAACAAAGAACTTAAACAAAAAGAAGATTAAAGTCCTTACAGTCTAATCGTCGGGCGGAGAAAATGAGAGAACTTGAAGCTATGAGCGGGAGGCGAAAATGGAATGAGAGAACAAGCGGCTAACCCTCCCCTATTTATACTAGTCAGAGCATTTAATGCTCGCGAGGTTCTAAGCGGCGCATCGATTGGTGAGACTCGGCGGTGTTTGACACTTCTATAAAATATCAGAATGTTGAGAGATCGTTTAATTTGAGATCGGCATAATAAGTTAAATATTTTGAATAAAGGATCGATTAAGTGTCATTCGGGTAAAGAACCAGATCGGATAAACACGGTAGAGATCGGAAAATAATCAATGCAAAAATAAGATGATAGCAAAGGCAAAATAAAGTCTTTATTCTCAAAAGATCGGATTACATCATTTGGGCGATCTCTAGGGATCGGATTACAATAAAGGTCTAGCTACATCATGTGGCGATCTCTAGAATCGATTACATTGAAAAATTACATCATTTGGATGATCTCTAGAGGCCGGTGAAAAATCCTATCTGAAGAGGTGATCTGAGGATCGGTTTATAACTTATCCCAAGGATACTCCCGGAGATCCATGGATCGGTTTATAACTAATTCAAGGATACTCCCGGTGATCTAAGGATCGGTTTATAAGCGATCCCAAGGATATTGCCGGCCGGAAGCTTAATCCATTGTCGGAACCCAATGTGGATCAGAATCGGTCGGAACACTCAATGTGATGAGAAGCGAATGAACTTCGATTGAGCAACTTCGAGATCGGTACAAGCGAAGCCCGCCATACGGATCGGTCAAATCGGTTCTCTCACCATCGTCAATTAGGACCATCCAATCACAGGATCGTAAATTTTGATCGAGAAAGGAATTCCATCGGAAGAGGATCAAAACCACGATTGTAGCGGAACTTTCCCGAGCAGCTAGAACCAAGAAACAAGGAGAAAGAGAAAAATCGAATGAAGGAAATGCCACTATCAACGAGGTATATATAGGGAAAATGGGCATTTAATCTTTGGCGGAAAGCAAGCGGGCGCTTGAAAATCGAGATGTAATTAATGCTTGGACCGAATCGGTGATCAAGGGATAAAAGAGATCGGAGATAGGAGATCGGCATGAGAGATCGGAATAGGAGCTAGGGGAGGATCGGAAGACAAAAGAATAAGACAAATTCCAATAACCGTCGTCGAGAATCGGGCGAGGTAGTTAAAGCGTGTGACGAGATCTCCACCGCACGCCTAAGAATCGCACTTAATCTTGTGAGTGCGAGGTATGTCATGGCGATCCTGTACATCCCAATCTCCACCGTTGATCTCACTTGTAAGGCTGAATTCGGAACCCTTGGATCAAAAGAGAAGATGACAATACCAGCGTTTTTCACTCTTAGCCCTCAGATCGTTCCGGACAAGAGGATTCAAGACCGTCGGTTAAAAGAGGAAAAGGACAAATACTTTGAGAAGCGATCTCGACCATTCGTTTTGATTCTCTTTAATTCCTGAACATCCGATCATGTACTTCAAAATCTTGACCCTCCATCTCCCTCAAAATGAATCCACGACCCTTCATAGGAGCACCGATTCCTATAAATACCTGCATGAAAAAGCGTTCAAGGGGAACAAAAAATATAGGCAGAAGAGTGCTATTATCGTGGAGGAACTACGAAACTTCATTCGATTTGTTACTCTGCTGTTTTGTAGTGATTAAAAAGACTTTTGAAACTAGTTTTGAGTGTTTTCTTGAAAAGATTTTGATTACTGGAACTCTACATTTACAGTTTGTTCTTTATCTTTTCATAATCTCATCATATCTGCTTTCTTTTCCTCTTTTCAAGCTGAACTTCCTTTCACTGGTTCTTACCGGTTACCTTTTAGCTAAAGCATCTCTCGGTTTCACGACAGACATCAACTCTCGGTGATCAATCCGCCATCACTTGTTTACCACTTCACGATTATTTCAATATATTTGGCTCCTCACGGTAAGAGTTCACACTCTTCATTTACGTTTGTTTCTGCACTTCCTTTGTTCTTCATACATATAACTTTCTTCAAAGGGTATTTTGTACAAGAGAACCCAAGAGAAAATATTGTTATAAGAGTTCATATTCTTTGTTTTATTAAGCGTCTACGTTTATTTCCGCATTTTCCTTGTTCTTCTTACATCTAGACCATTTCTGCACAAGCAATCCCAAAGAAAGTCACTCTCAAATCATTTTTAGTGATCGGTTCATTTTATTGATCTCAGTCATTTACGAAAACCAGTTTTCTAACTCTTTGTAGTATGTAAATGGTTGGAGTAAGCGTGAGTAGCTGCAACTTAGAGTCTCCTTTAAAGGAGGACACGAATAACACGTCGGGAAGATAGCGAACTATTAGGCGGCGTAAGCGACAATTCGACAAAGATGTCATGAAATGGAATAAGACCAAAGTAAGCGAAGCAGTGGATCGGTCATTAATAGATATTGGTAAAATGACTACATGAAAGGTCGATGAATCAAGTCTAGTGTTCCCGTTCGACCACGGGATATCCATAAACCTTATCCCGGCATTTTTGAAAGTCGAATTCTTAGTTTTAGGTTCTTAAGACCAGTAGCTGTAGTTAAATTTTTAAAGGTCGGAAAAGTCTTTGTCAGAGTCTCATCAAAATAGAAGAAGTCGGAAGAGTCCTTATCCTATCCTTGCCTAAAAGTTTTAAGTCAACTCTTAAAGGAGATCGGAGGAGGTTCTTATCAGGTCTCCCTTCAAAATTTTGATAAACATTAAGTAGGGATCGGAAGAGAGTTCTTATCAGGTCTCAACTCAAAACATTAACGAATAACTCTAAAGGAGATCGGAGGAGGGTTCTTATCAGGTCTCCTCTCAAAATTTTAATAAATAACTTAAAAGAGATCGGAGGAGGATTCTTATCAGGTCTCCCTTCAAAATTTTAATAAACATTAAATAGGGATCGGAGGAGAGTTCTTATCAGGTCTCAACCTCAAATTTTAATAAACATTAAAAGAGATCGGAGGAGAGTTCTTATCAGGTCTCATCCTCAAAACTTCAAATAAATAACTTAAAGAGATCGGAGGAGAGTTCTTATCAGGTCTCATCCTCAAAACTTCAAATAAATAACTTAAAGAGGCCAGGAGGAGGGTTCTTATCAGGTCTCCCCTCAAAATTTTAATGAACAACTTAAAAAGATAGGAGGAGAGTTCTTATCAGATTCTCACACCCGTTCACTAAGTTTTTCTCATTTACTTATGTATCTGTGTGATCCAAATTTAGTGAAAAATCTAACATTCCTTCTACCAAAAGTATTAACATTGACGCCTAATCCCTTCTAACTAATTTGTAAAGGGCGAGAATTAAATCTACTTACCCTTATTAAGGGCGAGGTGGGGTGCCTAACACCTTCCCCACCCGTTCGGACCGAACTTAGAATCTCTGTTTTGAAGTGGTTTCATTTTTAATTTAACTTCTCAAATGGTTTTCTTTAGTTTCCCTCAAAACTAAGGTGGCGACTCCTCACTCTTTCCCACTTGGTGAGTGATCGTCAGGCGACCATAAAATCCCATTGCGACAACTGACATACTTCTTTCTGTACTCTGTGAGGATGAAATCCTAGGTATTCTGATCCGTTTGCACCTCTCTGGATACTGTGTCCCACCACTGGTATGCATCATATTGTAGTAGGGACTCAGCACCCTCCAAGTTCTGCTCGGGGGTGCAATGAAGCTATTTTAACACTCTTCCAGTTCTATCCAGCCAATTTTCAAATGTCATGGGGTCATCCTCATTCTTCAAAAAGAAATCTACAACACCATGTTTTCGTAGTTTTTCTAAATTTTACTTTTGTGTTGCTGGTGGAGGTTGTGGCTGTGGTTGAGGTGGTGGAATTGCCCCCATCATTTGTCGATAAAATTCAGTCATTTGTTGAAATAACACAAGCGAGGTTGGGCGGAGTGCCTCATTTCTTTGGTGGAATAGGTTCTCCCCTGCCTCCCGATTCAGCCCTTGGTGGAGCACGACTCTCCACCTCTTCATTAACTGCTCCTTAAGAATCATGATCCATATACTAATAAAAATAAGAAAATAAAAATATCTTCATCAGTTTCACCTCAACACTTACAAATGAAGTGAAATGTTATTCACTCTATCTAGGCCCAGAAATGCCTAAAGCGATACTCGATACACTAAGCTGTGACACCCATTACCGTCTGATTGTATTTGAGTAAGATATGCCATACAATGTGTTGGAGCACCATATCTTATTCCATAATAATTTACCCTTCTTAATTAATTTATTTATTTATTAATCACCAAGTGCAAAATTTTACCAATTATATCATTATTTACAAATTTGATTAATCTGAATTTTTTGTAAATTTTTATAGAAAATCCGGCAGAGTGTTGGCTGTAAATTGGAAAAATAGTTCTTCTAAACTTGTTAAAAGAACACTTCCAATATGGTTTTCGGATCCAGAACTCCAATATACATACATATCAACTCAATCTCCAAATCTCAACACAATTTTCAAAATTTTTGTTCACAACACAATTTAAATCAATTTCATGAATAACTCCTTAACATTTTATTTTTCAACAAAATATACTGATAATTATAGTAACATGAAATTTCATATATTTACATTATCATATGATTTCATGAGTTTGTAATTACAATAAAGAACTACTACAAAATGCAAAGTAAAAATACAACCCAAAATCCTAATATCCTACCAAGTGCACTACAGATATGAGGTGACTCTAGACTCTGTGCAGATCTGACTAATCACGATGCGAGTCTGCTGGACTCCCCAGTTATATCTCCAGTACTTGCGCGTGGCAAAAGCGACGCGTTAAGCAATTCTGCTTATTAGTGCTAATATAAAATAAAATAGCTAAAATAAAATGGATATACAGAATGTATGCTGACATTTTATGTAGACTAAATTCCGGGCAATTATTGTAGTATTATTTGATTAAAATTTAGTAAGATTTATTTAGATTGCCCAAGTAACCTATACTAGTCGACTGGACTGGATAAATGGGTAAACTGGCACTGGATACTAAGTACCTCGGGCCATCACACCATCAGTCACATTGTGTCTTCCGGTGTGCAACAGAACAGCTAATAAGCTGTAATAAATATTGGGCACAAGGCCAAGTATCACACTGATATCAGAATGACTAAAAGCCATAAAATCATAGAATGGCATAATTCCATGTGCAGTACTGCTAACTGAACCTATCCAAACTAATCATTCTAGGCATACTAGGGCATTTCACACAGTTAATGATTCAATTATTTATTTTTTATAATGTAAAGGTCACTATTCACTTGACTAATTTCACTCAAAGGTTGACTTTTTAATTTATAATAGATTTATTGAACCTAAGTTCACCAAGATACCACATTTTGGTTTACAAAAGTGTTGGCATTAATTGTCAAACAATACTTAAAACCAGAGAATAATTGAAATTTTAGTTTTGGGTGCTAGAGTTCACTATTCCATTAGGCTATTCTACAGTGAGAAATTGGCCAAATGTTCTTCATCAAAATTGTTCCTTATTGTGTCTAGTTACATTTATTTTTTTTTAAATCACTCCATTTGGAGTTTTGTAGCTCAAGTTATGGCTTAAACACCATAACTGGCCGAATTGCAATTTTCGAATTTAGGCAAAATCAGTCTGTAGTTTTTGTACTGCTTGATTCTGAGTTAGTTTTTGGATATGTTATTATTAAAATTTGGGTTTATTTTCTCCATGAAAGTTGTAGAGCTATGTCTCAGCTTTCTACTGGTATAAATTCATGTCAATTGAACTTTTCTACACTGAGTTATGACCATTTGAACAAACACTGTTCATTTGGTCATTTTCCAGGGATAGCATGTTGGTTACCCGAATTAGGGTAGTTTTTAGGTTAACTTGGGTCGGTTTTCTGGGCAGGGTTTCTTCACCAAAGTTGTGCCATTATGTGTCTAGGTTCATGTCCAATTGGCCTTGCACCAATTGAACCTACACAACTCTAGTTATAGCTACCCAAACCTGCTAGACTCACACCGATCCTGCCCAGTCACCAAGGCGACATGCCTAACCTCAATTCCATTGTCCTAAATCACTTCAATTCCTCCTCACATATAGTCAAATGGTCACTAATTGACCATTACAATATTCATATACTATTACATGAGCAAACTCTAATTTTGTTCAAGTCTCCAAGTTTTCAAGTTTCATTCACGCATTGCACTTGCACTTAAATGTTCAATCACTCAACTCATGTCAAGGGCAGCTCACATATCACTTTGTTTCAAGGAAATTCATGAAACCCTAACCATCCCTAAGCTGCCAAAATTGTAAGGATGAATACACATAAATTTTATTCTATTTTTCTTACAATTTCCACTTATCTCATAGCCTTAAACATGAATTGAGTAAGAGAGGGAGGAGATTGGACACTAACCTTGAATGGAGTCAATTCCAAGCTTGTAAAAGCTCTTCTTTGTTACTTCTTTTTGCTCCTAAAAGCTTCACTAAGATGAAATATTAAGGTTTTGTGTTGACAACTTAGGGTTTTATTGAAAGAAGACTAAGAAAATAAAGCTTGGTAAACAAAAAAAAAATTGGAGGTGAGAGAGAGGAACATGGTGCGGCTTAGAGAAGAGAAAGATGGCTGGTGGTTGTTCCAGATTTTTTTGACTTCTTCTTTTCCTTTTTGATGTATTATATGTCACACCCTACCCCTCTGTAAGGCATAACATGATCCCATAGTATACCTAATGAATTACCAACTCCGTCTATTGATAACCCATTAAATATACTACAAGGGATTTTAAAAACTTTTCTTACTTCTTTTACAGTGGTTAGCACTATTTACAGGTGTTAAAAACCTTTTTGATCTGAAGTGGTAGAACTAACACATTTGAATTATTTGGAATTTCTGTAAAAATTTTGGCAGAATGCCATCTGTATTTTGGATAAAACAGTTCTTCAGAAAACCTGTAAAAAGCACTTCAATTATTTTCCAAATCTCAGCTCCAACATTTTTCTCAATACAACATATTTCTCAACTCAAATCCACAGTGATTTTTCAAAAGCTGAGATATAGGAAATATAATACAAATTTTTACAAGTCGAAATAACTCATAATTATTTTACAACCTCAAGTTACAATTTGAATTTACAACTGCTCAAAACCAAGAACAAAATATACATATAGTGAATATACATTACAGTACAAAATGCCAAATGTGGTATACTCACTATACCCAAAATCTCTCATTTGGAGGTACTAGCGACCTAGTCTGCTTTGTCTATCTGTCTACTGCGGCAATAAAAGCTATCATTTGAGACAATGTCTCAGTGGTGCACAACATTAACCAAATACAACTTTAAATCACAATTCATTAATCATTCAAATAGTGGATACTTAAAACCATAGTTAAATTCAAGACAATAATGTCATCAGGAATTTAACACAATATCTTTATAAATCTCAGTAATCAATACATGGTTAAATTCAAAAGACTGTGAATGTCAATAAGAATTTTTACTCTATTTCATAATTTATCAAAGCTCACAATAACACAATTTAGTCGAATAATTTAAGAACAGTGTTGCCAATTCATACACAATTTGATCAAATAAGCTGAACAATACGTTTGCCAATCAATAATATCATTTGATCAAATAAGCTGAAGAATCTGATGTTGCCAATCGATACCATAATTTAGTCCATGACACAATTTTTCCACACAGACCGTGTTGTACACCACGTCAAGACATACTCACCCCAATAATCGAAATCAATGAGGGAGGAAGCTAGCTATATAATGCGTACTCATCCACACTCACCTCTAACTGACAAGTCAAAGAGGAGGAACATAATCATACTCACCACGGTGATAAGTCAAAGAGGGAGGAATAATCACACTCACCCAATTAATGGAGGAGGAGCATAGTATCGATGTCATGCCAATTGTGAGTCAAAACAATTCCAAACATTTTATTCAAATGATCCGTAAGAATCAATAAATTTCCAAAGTTATAATTTCATTCACAAAATGGCAACACAATTAAGTAATTCACTTCAATTTCCACAAAAACCATTTACGATGCTTTTCAATCAATAAGTATCCATCAAATACCATTCAAACAGTTTCAAATCATTTACAATGCTTTTCAAGCAATAAATATCCATTCAAGTACATTTCCGCAATTTAAAACAATGATATATAAGTGGTCATAATTTATTTCAATTGAAAATAATTCAAAAGAAATAAATATTGTGCATAAACACAATTTAAAACAATAACATACAATTAATCATATGAAATATTATTCAGAACAAAATCAGTTGAAAACTAGTTGTGCACAAACACAATTTAAAACAATAATGTACAATAGTCATAATTCATTTCAATTGAAAAATTCAAAAGAAATAGCCGTTGTGCACAAACCTCGATGGTGTCTCCTGAGTGCGGACTCAGTGCTTCTTTCCCTTTCCCTGAGTCTTTAGTAACTGAGAAACACAATTTGAAGTGTTTCAGTACTAAATTAAATTGTCCCTAACGATAATGTTCGATAAATAATTCATTGAAGGCTATTATTCACTGAATACCTTTATTTGCTTAATCACCTAATATACCGACCCTCGATGCGTTTTAGGTAAATTAGGTCTTAGTGTCATTAATATGTCATATTCGATAGGGCTTTAGGGTTGGTACGTGTTACCAAACTCATTTCCTGGTTTAGTGCATTTTCTTGCATTTCATTGCAAATTGCTGGATTCCGGGATACTGGTTTGACCTAGCCGGACGGCCTAGTTCCCTCGGTTTTCGGGTTTCTGTCAAAACTACAAACTTGTAGATCTATGTCTTATGGACCGCGGTGCAAAATTTCAGGTCATTCCGAGTTATGTAGACCAAGTTATGGTCATTATACTATTGCTGGTCAATGGTATCAAATTAGGTCAATTTTAGGTCAATTTGGTCAACTCTAGTTCGTCCAGTTTTGGACCCGAACTTGTGCAAGCTTTTTGACTTGCTTCTGGTCATTTCTGGGCTTTGGTGTCTTCATAAGACTTGTAGGTATGGGTCTTAACTATTCATGGTTAAAATTTCAGGTCAATTGGACCTGTTTTGAGTGAGTTATGGCCTAAACACTCACTGCTGCCCAATTGGTCATTTTTCAGGTCCTAATTGCACCTAATCCGAATTGGTCATTTTCTTAGGTCACCTTGCAAGCAGAATTTTGGTATGTTTTCTCAATGAAAGTTGGCACATTTTGTGCCTAGTTTCACCTCCAATTGGTCTCATACCAATTGAGGTTACACATTTAAACTTATTGGCTAAAATGTACACTGCCCTTGGTTACTTTGCTTAACACACATCAATTACACACATTTACCTTGCAATATGTTTACTTCCATACCAAATCTGTTTTGGTACATTACCAAAAACACATTTCCCTTTACATTAACATCATTTTGGGCAGATTATAATTATCCTCAATACACCAATTAACACTCAATTTACAAGTTCTAAGTACAATCACATACACACCTAACCATTACAAATTTTTGCATATACTTTACACAACAAGTTCATATACATATCCATCAATCCTTCTATGTCAATATTCTGCCAACACTTCCATGAATACATACATTTATTCAAGTGTCCCCAAGCTGCCAATATTCTTCAACACCAAATTGTCCTACAATTCATCAATTCCCATCCAAGTGCCAAAAATCACCATATAAATATGAAGTAATTCACTAGGTTTATTAAATCATCATAACTAACATAATTCTCATCAAATATATGTACAATTACTTCATCAATACATGATTACATGGCTGCCCAAAAATGGATATCTCAATACTCTTCAAACTTAAAAATTTCCTTCACAAAACCAACACCCATAACATGTATACAAAGTTTATCAAAGAAATCTTCAAAAATGCTAACTTACCTTATGGTTGGAGCTTGTTAAACCTTGCTTAAACTTCTTAAATTTGGTATCAAACTCTTCCTTGTGATGTGTAGACAAACTTTAATGAAGAACCCTAGGTGATTGGAGTTGAAATGGAGGAGTGCATGGAGCTTGATTGAAAAATGGCCATGGAGGATTTTTCTTCTTCAATTCGTCTAAGTTAAGGGAGTGAGGAAGATGAACATTCTGCTGGATATAGTGGACTTACACCTGCCCCATTATGTGTTAATTATATTCCTTTAGTGGCCCACTCACTCAATTTTAACTATATAATAAGCTTACATGTTTTATTTACACATTTTTCACTCCATTTTGGCTATTTACTTTAGGTACCACTAAACTAATTTTTCATTTTATTTTCTAAGTGTAGTATTATTTATTTTTAATGGACATTTAGGTCAAAAGACAATTCAGGATGTCAAATGACCATAATGCCCCTGTTCGGGTTGCATTCCCGATTTTTCGGTAATACTGGGTTTTGTCTGTTTTTCGATTTCTCACTTTTCTTTGTACTAATTATTTAATTTTTCTTTGACCTTTCTAATGATATTTATTCTTCAATAAGGGTCTATTTAAGTCCCAAAAATGTTTTCCAGGGTTCCTCGCAGTCCAGGGCTAGTCAACGGTCCACGCCGTGACTTCCCGGTGCGGTCACCCATCGCTAAGTTTCCCGGCTCACTTAACTTGGTTACATTTCTTTGCTATTATTTTTCCTTTGTTTTTCTTGTGTTTCCTTTTCTTGTATTTCATTATTTTATGTCTCCTCACTCTTATTGAAGTGTAGTTCTAGGCATCCTAGCTATCCGGACAGACAGTCAGGAATGACAGCACTAGAACATAGGGGTGTTACAATTCTCCCCCCCTTAAATAAATTTCGTCCACGAAATTTTACCCAATAGCTATCTTACAATAGTCATACGTTTATTTTCTCCTTTCTATATGATCGTATAATCTTCTCTTACTATTGTGTTGTCTAATATTTCGGTTCACGTTCCTTCTTGAATGACCCTTGAGGTCATGTTAGAATCATTCATCAGTCATTGGTCCTCTGACCATTCTAGTCCATAGTCTTCCTCACATTCGTAATATTTCTTTGTTATATATGAATCAACTGTTCAAATCTCTACTTCCATATCTCTTTTTATCTGTCAATATTCTATAACTTACTTCTTTTTGTACTGAACTATAACCTTTCGATATTCTAACTTTTAAGTTTTAGATCCCTAAGTAGGATTTTCAAACTTATTTCTAACAATTAAATTCTGTCCTGGCATAACTATACCAAAGCAGGATGCCGTTGGTAACTATTCTTAGCTAGGTATACTATCGGGTGATGCGTAGCTCTACACAATAATCTCAAGTCGATCTTTTGTCTGCGACTTACAGCATAAACATCAAGAACATTGCATAGTTACTACGATACATTCCAATAGATCAAATTTTCCTATCTTTTATCCTTTTTGAATTCACTGATATTCGAATCTTATTCTGATTACAATATCCATTAGCAATTTCTAACAGTAACCTCCTTGCCCTTATCAAGAGCAATTCCATTACTGCATCTTACCTTTACGTCCTCTTGCCTTACATTAAGTAGGCTCATTAATTAGCTTTATAATTTATTGTGTGTTAGAAAATACTTTTCGCCGATAAACTCTTTCAAAACTAATTTCACTTATTATCACAATCCTTATCTTAAGGACTAATCACTAATGCATCAAAATTTATTCCCCTGTAAAGGAATAACAACAGAACATGTAGTTCTAACACTAACATAAAAGTATGCAACTCCAGGTCAAACAATACATATATATATCTTAGTTGCTAATTGAGAAGGTACCAGCAATAATGTCAAAAGTCTAAGCCTCTTCTCTCTGCTGTACAGCGTATACTCCAGCTGGAGCATCACCTGATGCAGGTGATTCACGATTACTCGACTTCTCGGTGTACTACCCCTACCTCTACCTCTGCCTCTACTAACTGATGGTGAACTATTTGGGGTAGAAACTTGGGTTGATCCCTTTGGTGTAGTAAATGATCGAGCGACACTGGATTTACACAATCCCTAGCAAAATGGCAGTCTCTCCACGGTTAAAACATGCTCCTACGGCTCTATAACATACCCCACTATGTGGTTTACCACAAGTTTCACAAAGTCGATCGGCCAGCGCATTCTGGGTTTTGTTGAGTTTGATCCGGCCGAGGTGGTTTCTATCCAAAGATCTATCTCTCTGGGACTTCTTACTATCATCGTATCCCCCAAAGTTTTCCTCTTTCGGTGGGACCACTAGAACTACTGTTATGTGACTTTCCCTCTTTTCTGTCTTCTGATTTCTTTTTCTCAGAGCGCATCAGATTCAATTCTTTCCAACTCTAGGGCTTGAGAAACAAGTTCAGAGAAGTTAGTGTGTTTGAAGCCGACCACTTGTACTCTGATACTGGGCTTCAAGCCAGTTTCAAACCTCTTGCATCTCTCCCTGCTGGTAGCAAGTAGACTTACTGCATAATGGCTTAGGCGAGAAAATTCTCTTTCATACTCGACCAGATCGCCCCTGTTTGGACTTAGGAACTCTTGCGACACGGTCTACATAAGCATCGGGGACATATTTACTGCTGAATTCCACGAGGAAGTCATTCCATGTTATGCCTTGGGTTCTACGGTGTGGGAATGATTTTCCACTAGTCATAAGCATCCCCACAGTAGCAAGGATCACGAGTATTCAAATCTAAGCTCCTGCAATGCGGTCGGCTTCTTGAATACCCTATCCATCCTTTCTAACCAGCATTACGCCTCTAGAGGATCATCCCCTTGAACTCTGTAGCCCCATATTTCATCAATTTGTCATATTGTCTAGCGTGATTGTGGTTGTACCAGCTAGTGTCTGTATTGGGACTTGAGTAGGCACATTACCGACCATTTGTTGGAACATTGCGGCCGTCTGTTTGGGCGAAGAGAAGCTGCGATGCTGCGAGGGTGTCTTTTTGAACCACTAACATTATGTAGGCCTCGGGCATCCCCTTGCACCTCAGCCTCAATAGATTGATCGACTGAACGATCACCCTCTTCCATATTCAATGCGAGGATTCTAGATCTCCTGAACAAATAACACAAGGATATTTACTCTCGTTAGTGCATATTTATCTTTGTAATGTCTTGTATGTATCAAACAATGATATTGACGGTTGTACTATGAAGAAAGAATATTCAAATAACGGTGAAAGCAATTTAAAAACTTTGCTCGATACCACTAAAACATGTCACACCTACCCCTCTGTAAGGCATAACATGATCCGTAGTATACCTAATGAATTACCAACTCAGTCTCGATAACCCATTAAATATACTACAAGGGATTTTACAAACTTTTCTTACTTCTTTTAGAGTGGTGAGCACTATTTACAGGTGTTAAAAACCTTTTTGATCTGAAGTGGTAGAACTAACACATTTGAATTATTTGGAATTTCTGTAAAAATTTTGGCAGAATGCCATCTGTATTTTGGATAAAACAGTTCTTCAGAAAACCTGTAAAAAGCACTTCAATTATTTTCCAAATCTCAACTCCAACATTTTTCTCAATACAACATATTTCTCAACTCAAATCCACAGTGATTTTTCAAAAGCTGAGATATAGGAAATATAATACAAATTTTTACAAGTCGAAATAACTCATAATTATTTTACAACCTCAAGTTACAATTTGAATTTACAACTGCTCAAAACCAAGAACAAAATATACATATAGTGAATATACATTACAGTACAAAATGCCAAATGTGGTATACTCACTATACCCAAAAATCTCTCGCTGGAGGTACTAGCAGCCTAGTCTGCTGCCCTGTCTATCTGTCTACCTGCGACAGCAATAAAAAGCTATCGCTGAGACAATGTCTCAGTCGTGCACAACATTAACCAAATACAACTTTAAATCACAATTCATAAATCATTCAAATAGTGGATACTTAAAACCATAGTTAAATTCAAGACAATAATGTCATCAGGAATTTAACACAATATCACAATAAATCTCAGTAATCAAAACATGGTTAAATTCAAAAGACAGTGAATGTCAATAAGAATTTAAACTCCATTTCATAATTTATCAAAGCTCATAATAACACAATTTAGTCGAATAATTTAAGAACACAGTGTTGCCAATTCATACACAATTTGATCAAATAACTGAACAATACAGTTTCGCCAATCAATAATATCATTTGATCAAATAACTGAAGAATACAGTGTTGCCAATCGATAACATAATTTAGGCCATGACACAATTTTTCCACACATGCCGTGTTGTACACCACGACAAGACATACTCACCCCAATAATCGAAATCAATGAGGGAGGAAGCTAGCTATATAATGAGTACTCATCCACACTCACCTCTGACTGACAAGTCAAAGAGGGAGGAACATAATCAGACTCACCCGGTGATAAGTCAAGAGGAGGAATAATCACACTCACCCAATTAATGGAGGAGGAGCATAGTATCGATGTCATGCCAATTGTGAGTCAAAACAATTCCAAACATTTTATTCAAATGATCCGTAAGAATCAATAAATTTCCAAAGTTATAATTTCATTCACAAAATGGCAACACAATTAAGTAATTCACTTCAATTTCCACAAAAACCATTTACGATTGCTTTTCAATCAATAAGTATCCATCAAATACCATTCAAACAGTTTCAAATCAATTACAATGCTTTTCAAGCAATAAATATCCATTCAAGTACATTTCCACAATTTAAAATAATAATATACAACTAGTCATAATTTATTTCAATTGAAAATAATTCAAAAGAAATAAATATTGTGCATAAACACAATTTAAAACAATAACATACAATTAATCATATGAAATATTATTCAGAACAAAATCAATTGAAAACTAGTTGTGCACAAACACAATTTAAAATAATAATGTACAATAGTCATAATTCATTTCAATTGAAAAATTCAAAAGAAATAGCCGTTGTGCACAAACCTCTGATGGTTGTCTCACAGTGCGGACTCGATTGCTTCTTTCCCTTTCCACGAGTCTTTAGTGGCCAGAAACACAATTTGAAGTGTTTCAGTACTAAATTAAATTGTCCCTAACGATAATGTTCGATAAATAATTCATTGAAGGCTATTATTCACTGAATACCTTTATTTGCTTAATCACCTAATATACCGACCCTCGATGCGTTTTAGGTAAATTAGGTCTTAGTGTCATTAATATGTCATATTCGATAGGGCTTTAGGGTTGGTACGTGTTACCAAACTCATTTCCTGGTTTAGTGCATTTTCTTGCATTTCATTGCAAATTGCTGGATTCCGGGATACTTGACCTGGCGGACGGCCTAGTTCCCTCGGTTTTCGGGTTTCTGTCAAAACTACAAACTTGTAGATCTATGTCTTATGGACATGGTGCAAAATTTCAGGTCATTCGAGTTATGTAGACCAAGTTATGGTCATTATACTATTGCTGGTCCAATGGTATCAAATTAGGTCAATTTTAGGTCAATTTGGTCAACTCTAGTTCGTCCAGTTTTTGGACCCGAACTTGTGCAAGCTTTTTGACTTGCTTCTGGTCATTTCTGGGCTTTGGTGTCTTCATAAGACTTGTAGGTATGGGTCTTAACTATTCATGGTTAAAATTTCAGGTCAATTGGACCTGTTTTGAGTGAGTTATGGCCTAAACACTCACTGCTGCCCAATTGGTCATTTTTCATGTCCTAATTGCACCTAATCCGAATTGGTCATTTTCTTAGGTCACCTTGCAAGCAGAATTTTGGTATGTTTTCTCAATGAAAGTTGGCACATTTTGTGCCTAGTTTCACCTCAATTAGTCTCATACCAATTGAGGTTACACATTTAAACTTATTGGCTAAAATGTACACTGCCCTTGGTTACTTTGCTTAACACACATCAATTACACACATTTACCTTGCAATATGTTTACTTCCCTACCAAATCTGTTTTGGTACATTACCAAAAACACATTCCCCTTTACATTAACATCATTTTGGGCAGATTACAATTATCCTCAATACACCAATTAACACTCAATTTACAAGTTCTAAGTACAATCACATACACACCTAACCATTACAAATTTTTGCATATACTTTACACAACAAGTTCATATACATATCCATCAATCCTTCTATGTCAATATTCTGCCAACAGTTCCATGAATACATACATTTATTCAAGTGTCCCCAAGCTACCGAAAATCTTCTTCAACACCAAATTGTCCTACAATTCATCAATTCCCATCCAAGTGCCAAAAATCACCATATAAATATGAAGTAATTCACTAGGTTTATTAAATCATCATAACTAACATAATTCTCATCAAATATATGTACAATTACTTCATCAATACATGATTACATGGCTGCCCAAAAATGGATATCTCAATACTCTTCAAACTTAAAAATTTCCTTCACAAAACCAACACCCATAACATGTATACAAAGTTTATCAAAGAAATCTTCAAAAATGCTAACTTACCTTATGGTTGGAGCTTGTTAAACCTTGCTTAAACTTCTTAAATTTGGTATCAAACTCTTCCTTGTGATGTGTAGACAATTTTTCATGAAGGAACCTAAGAGATTGGAGTTGAAATGGAGGAGTGCATGGAGCTTGATTGAAAAATGGCCATGGAGGATTTTTCTTCTTCAATTCGTCTAAGTTAAGGGAGTGAGGAAGATGAACATTCTGCTGGATATAGTGGACTTACACCTGCCCCATTATGTGTTTATTATATTCCTTTAGTGGCCCACTCACTCAATTTTAACTATATAATAAGCTTACATGTTTTATTTACACATTTTCACTCCATTTTGGCTATTTACTTTAGGTACCACTAAACTAATTTTTCATTTTATTTTCTAAGTGTAATATTATTTATTTTTAATGGACATTTAGGTCAAAAGACAATTCGGGATGTCAAATGACCATAATGCCCCTGTTAGTTGCATTCGATTTTTAGTATCTGGGTTTTGTTTGTTTTCGATTTCTCACTTTTCTTTGTACTAATTATTTAATTTTCTTTGACCTTTCTAATGATATTTATTCTTCAATAAGGGTCTATTTAAGTCCCAAAATGTTTTCCGGGGTTCCCGTAGTCGAGGAGCTAGTCAGTCCACGTAGTGACTTCCGGTCTGATCACCCATCGCTAAGTTTCAGCTCACTTAACTTGGTTACATTTCTTTGCTATTATTTTTCCTTTGTTTTCTTGTATTTCCTTTTCTTGTATTTCATTATTTTATGTCTCCTCACTCTTATTGAAGTGTAGTTCTAGGCATCCTAGTTGTCCAGGACCAGTCAGGGACAATGAGAGCACTCACAGAACATAGGGGTGTTACATTATAATGAATTTATTACATTTGATTGGCCAAAAATTTAAATGACCTCATGCTTACCCAATAAATCAATATTATCCTTATTTCTTTTCTTTTCTTTACTACTCACTTCTAATTTCATTTTTAGCAATGTTTATTCATATTTGATATCATATGATTTATATACTTAATTGGACAAGTTGGTCAAAAATCATCTCTGAAGGCAAATGACCAAAATACCCTCTGTTTAGCTTAATGAGCCAAAATTGCGTGTATCGATTGATTAAATTTTCCTTGTATTTTCTTAGCATTTTATTGTCATTGAAACCCCAATAATCCTTCCCTGAGGTCCCAAAAATTATTTCATGAAGTTTTCCCCAGGTCTAGGGTTACTAACGACCTTCGTCATCACTTCCCGTTAGGGTCACTCATCACTGGGGCCATGGCTCATTTAACCTTAGTGCATTTCATTTCTAAAAATTTTCCTTGATTTTTCTGATCATTATTTGGTTTATTTATAACTTCTCACTCTAATCTAATTATAATTCCAGATATTCTAGCTGCTCGGATTGACATTGATCAACGGAATAGTAGAACGTATGGACTAGCTAAAGTGAGGATGTTACACGACTTCAAGCCTTCTTCTCATCCAACATTAAGGAACTTCAAAATCTCTTCCCACTCTTCACCAATGGCAAGCTCTCTTTGTGAATTGGTCTTGCTTTCTTTATCCACATTGTAGCTAATAGCTAGATTCAGCTTGTCTTCACCATCCCACTCAAAAGTTTGCTGCACTAATGGATCAATAATGTCAACATGACAAACAGAATGCACATCAGTAGGATGTCTCATGGCATCAAAAATATTGAAATGCCCAATTTCACCATTAAATTCCATAGTGAGTGAACCATCATGCACATTAATCATAGTTCTTGAAGTACTCAAAAATGGTTTTTCTAATAATATAGGTGTAATATTAGGAGAATTATCATCCTCCATATCCAAAATATAAAAATCAATAAGGAAAACCAATTCATTGACTTGAACCAAAACATCCTCAATTACCCCATCAGGATATGCATTAGATTTATCAATTAGCTGTATGATAACACCAGTTTCTTTTAAAGGCTGAAGATTTGAAAAAGCATAAATGGATCTAGGCATGATATTAATAGATGCTCCTAAATCTAACATAACCCTCTTAAATCTAGTATTACTAATTTTACATGGAATAGTAAATGCATCTGGATCTTTACATTTGGGAGCTAATTTCTTTTCTATCACAGTATAGACATTTCCCTCCACATTTACCTTCTCATTACCTTTTAGCTTTTTTTTGGATGTGTACAACACTTTGAGGAATTTTGCATATCTTGGCACTTGCTTGATTGCATCAAAAAGAGGGATGTTGATCTCCACCTTCCTGAACGCATCCAAAATCTCCTTTCCTTACTTTTCTTTATTCACTTTTGCAAACCTGCTAGGAAAGGGAGGTATAGGCTTATAATCTGAGAGAGTTGTAAAAGGACTTACCTTTGATTAGACTTTTACCTCTTGCACTTTTCCTTATTGTCAACTACTTTTTCTTTTTCAACTCTATGGTAGACCTTTTGTTCATCCAGAGTTGTCTCCTTGCTTGGTGCTTCCACTTCCTTGCCACTTCTCAACACAATTGCACATGCATTCTCTTTGGGTTCTTAATTGGTTGAGAAGGAAGCTTACCAGACCCTTGTGCTTCCAATTTGCTAACTGATGTGGCTAGCTAGCTTATTTGATTCTCCAAATTCTAGATACTTGCCCTTGTCTCTTTCTGAAAATTCATAATATTAGTAGCAAGAGATTTGATAATATCCTCTAAAGACATACCTTGATATTGAGCTGCTGGCTGTGGTTGCCTTTGAAATTAAGGTTGCACTTAGTTAAAACTAGGGGGTCAATTAGGAAAAGTGTTTCTTTGGGCTTGATTGCCATAGCAAAGGTTAGGATGATCCCTCCATCCTTCATTGTATGTGTTTGGATAGGGATCATACCTCCTTTGTGGTGGACCAAGAAATCCTCCAATTGCATTTGCATGCTCAATGGAATCTTTTTGCAATGTAGGACATATATCAGTTGGATGTTCTTATGCTAAACATATACCACATGTCTTCACTTGTTGCACATTCCTTATAACCAACTAGCTAACAAGAGAAGTCAAATTAACTATTTGATTTTCGAAGGAAGATGTACTTACCTCATTGACTCTTCTTGTAGGTAGATAATTCCTCACTCCAAACTGTTGTGAATTTACAGTCATGTTTGATATCAAGTTCTTTGTTGCTTCAGGTGTTTTATCTACCAAAGCACTTCTAGTAGCTGCATCTATCATGCCTCTATTAGTAGGAAGAAGATCTTTATAAAAATATTGAATGAGTAGTTGATCACTTATTTGATGTGTGGAGGGTGGACCATATACTGTGCCATCATATCGATGGTTCTCTGCAACCCAACTAGAGTGCCATTGGGTCCATGGGACCTGTGCCATAAAAGGCGATCTGTCTTGGTGGCATTTGCTCTTCTACTTGGCGACTCTAGGCCTCCTACCACTGCCTCCTGGCGGCGCCTCATCATGTCTTGACACCTGCGTCAGGCACATCTGGTTCAGTGCGATGGCGGCTCTCACGCTTTACGCATTTTCACGAAATTCAGCGACATTAGCCCACAAAATTCAAAGCGCAAATTACACTCTATAGACTCATATTTACACACAATATATGGGCGAAACTAGAAGCAAAGATGACAATGCAAGACGAATGTGAACCCTATTTTCCGCATGTGACTCCTAGTAGACTCTTCCCAACACTTTAGACAATTATTCCCTATGAATCTGGAGCTTAAGCTCTAATACCACATTTGTCACGACCCAACCTATGGGCCGGACCGGCACTAGGACCTGGGCCAGCCTAAAGCCCCCGAGGCCCGTAGTAAACCTAACTGTTCCTTAACCCAACTCTAAGGCCCATTTGGGCCCAAATTCAGAAACCAAGCGGACAGTCCGACCATAAAATGGACTTTCCAACGGGGAGTTTTTGACACACCCGACCTGTAAACACAATAAATACTCAATTGGGGAGCTCAGCTCACCCTCCACATACTCATCAGCATAAAAATAAATGGGAACTCAGCTCCCTCATCCAATCCATCAAATATGCATAGAATATTAAGTTTACAGGTCCAAAATAATAATTTAGTTTACAGACCCAAATCAAATAAACATTTCTAACACATGCGGAAATTCTAAGATTTAACAAGTTTATACAAACATTAGTAATCGACCTGCGAGGGAGAAAGCAGGTTAACCTCAAAAATATCCTCCTGTGGCCTAGAAAAATTTTGAGCGAGTTGAGCGTTTGACTCAGAGAGTAAAATATCAATTTTAACCATAATCTCTATAACTATCTAAAACTAATGCACCCTGTAGAGTGAAATGCAACATCAACAACATTTTCACATCACAACATCAAAAAGGTAATTTGGAGCACTCACGCACCCTGTAGCATCAATCATAATATATGGGAGCTGATCCCCTATACAGCTCTCTTAAATCCAACCTGGTGCCAACGAAGAACTCAAGCTGGACTTTCGCTTAATAAACCAAATCGGGGGTCCCAGCGAAGAACTCAAGCTGTGACTACCCCCCGAAGGATCGGGTCTCAGCGAAGAACTCAAGCTGTGACTACCCGTCCTATCCATAGTCCACACCACATCACACGCCATGCCAGCATACGCACATTGCTCCAAATTACCACAACAACATCATGGCACTTTAACAGTTATCAATGCAATATAAATCGTGCCTAGAGTTTAACTACATAAATATATGCATATAAGTGATGCATGGGCATGCTGAACATATAATAATATCGAAATTACAATTAAAATTAATATTTTACTCACGGACTTGTGATGGTCCTTTGGTAGTGGGCGGAGGAAGAAGAAGGTCGGCTCACACGATAATTTTATTACAATTATTTAATAAATTTGACTCAATACAAATAAAGAAAAAGACCAAATACGTCATAAGTCGTGCCGAAAATCCAGTGAGTCTCCCTATACCTAGGACCTACCCAACTTTGCAAAGGGCTCAAAACACACTTCTATACTCAAAATCCATATTTCCACAACTCAATGACTTCACACAGCCCCTTCTGGGCGCATCAAATCAATCAGACATCCCAATATGTAAAATTTCAATTTAGTCCTTATAATTGACCATTTTTGCAAAAAGCGCCCAAATAAGCTCTAAAAATTCTAAAATTTTGCCATGATCCTTAGCAATATTACTAAGCTATTGCAAAAGAATCATAATTTTCTAAGCTACCACGAATATTTTATGGATTTTTAATCCTATTTAAGCACTAGAAAATTACGAAAAAGCAAGGTTGGGTTTACCTTTGCCGATTCGGACTTGAGGGCCTTTCGGGGCGTTTGACAATGGGGAATAGCCAAAACCTCGATCCAATTCGGAGACTTTTTCCGTGCAGTGCATGCAGTGAAATTCACAAACCGGACAAGCGTCTAATTTTAGCGAATTGAGGATACCTACGAAGCCCATAACACGGGGTTAGTACATAAATTTTCAGAATTTTCTAAGCTCATTTAATGCTCGGAAATACCTTGCGAAGTTACGTAGGACCCTTTGGAAAGCGGTGTGGAAAAAATTAGAAATTTATGTCGCCGTGAAGCTCTCGGCGAGTGGAGCGCTGGTACTCTCGGTTTTCTCGTGGGGTTCACGGTTTGTGAAATCTAGCCCAAAAGTCGAAATGGGCTAAAACTTCCGAGCAAAAATCGGACAAACCGTTCGATGGATTTCGGTGTTCTTGTTGTCTATGGAAAGCTCTCGTCGAGTAGATGATTTTAGACACAAGACCCGATCCGATTGGTGGCCGGATCGGCCGGATTTTGGCCGGGGAAGTCAAAACATCGCCTTGTGAGGAGGGCGTTCGCGCGTTTTCTGCCGTTTGGCGGCCGTCAGGTAGGATGGCTGGGAGGCGCAGGTGAGTGAGGTGGCGGGGAGTAGGAGAGAGAAAAGAAAGAAAGAATGGGAGGAGGTCGGGACGCGTGGAAGAAAAGGGAAGAAGAAAAAGGGAGCTCTGATTCGGTCAGGTTCGATTCAATGGAATCAGGTCGAGTTACAAAATTTTGAATTTTTACTCTACCTCGGGACAAAAAGCGAGGTCCAAAAATTCTGAAAAATTCCAGAAAAACTCAGAAAAATACGTAGACTCCAAATATATTTTTAGTTTTGCCACGTGGTCTTTAAATTAATTTTTAAAAATCATTAAAGTTTATATTTTCGGAAAATCGAACCCGATTTTTAAAATTCGAAAAATCTCAAAAAAATTCCTAAAATTTAATTAAAATTAAAATACCAAAAATGCTCATAAAATTTAAAATTTTGGGGTGTTACAAGTAGTTTTTATGATTATAATAAAATTACTTTATTCACAATAATCTAAACTTTATAAAATTTTTATATCTTATTCCATAAATATATGCAAAGTGATATTTATTTTTTGGAGTAATCACTTTACAAAAAATATATTAATCTAAAAATATATTAGATTAATGAAAAAATAATTATACTTCAAAATATATATATATATGTATATATATATATATATATATATATATATATATATATATAATATTTTTTAATTAATATAATACAAAATTATTAAATTAATAATAACAAATTGAATTATTTAATTTCAATATTAATAAAATATATAACATCATTATTAATTAAAAATAATATTTTGTTATATTTTTTAGAAATAATACTATTTTCTATTAATCAAATATATTTTTTTAAATAATTTTTTCACAAGAAGTATTATCTTAATTTATGATATAAAACACACAAATTTCATAAAAATTAAATTATATATATATATATATATATATATATATATATATATATATATTGAAATATCATCATTTTCTAATAATCTAATAAATTAAAAAGAGTAATTACCATTTTATAAAAGACAGACCATAATTTTGATACTGTAACTTTAAATTTTCAATCATCTTTGCTTGTAATTAAATTTTTAATGTAATCATATTAGTTATCTATCTTTCAACAACTGCTAAAAATATAATTGAGAGATGATATTATATCATATTTCATTATATCATCATCATCTTGAAATATCACAACAAATTCAATGCATGAATCAAATAAAAAGGAAATACAGAAAAATAATTACTATCCATTGTGGTGAAAATTTGAAAAATAGTTCTCAATCTTTTAAGAAAAATTTTATTGATTATATAAAGAGTACAACTATGTATTTAGGTGAACTCTAATAATAGATATTTTTTACAAAAAGTTATTATAATTGTTGATTAAAATTATTTTATAAGAAAAAGTGTCACAATATAATATATTTCACTAATAAATATAATATATAAATGTAAAATTTATATGTAAGTTCTAATTCAATATCACATAGTTAATTTTTGGTCAACTTTAAAATAGAAACTATTAAGTATTATTTATTTTATTTAAGAAATATTATTTAATTAACAGTTACCATATAAAAGCAGGAAGGTTACATTGTAATCTTAAAATACTTACACCGATTGAAAGATGAAAATTAATTAAAACAACGAATGAATAGATATGAACACTGTGTATCAACATATATTGCAGTTAATTAATAAAATTTTATTTGAGATCGTAATTGAATTAACAGTTACCGTATAAAAGCAGGAAGGTTACATCGTAATCTTACAATACTTACACCGATTGAAAGACGAAAATTAATTAAAACAACGAATGAATAGATATGAACAATGTGTATCAACATATATAGTATTGCAGTTAATTAATAAAATTTTATTTGGATCGTAATTGAATTAACAGTTACCATATAAAAGCAAGAAGGTTACATTGTAATCTTAAAATACTTACACCGATTGAAAGACTAAAATTAATTAAAATAACGAATGAATAGATATGAACACTATGTGTATCAACATATATAGTATTGCAATTAATTAATAAATTTTTATTTGAGATCATAATTAAAAAGTTAAAAAACAATTAAATATTAATTTAAAAAATATTTATTTTGGTGTGATTGAAAAGATATTGGAAAATATTTTATTATTTTAAAATTATAATTATTAAAATAAACTAAATTTTAAATTTTCTAATAATGTGGAATAGAGATTAAATATGTGCTTGATGTGTACATTTATAAAAATAAAAACTGCAAAAAAAAAAAAATTTATAATCGTGTTATATATATAATGTATTCTAAATTGAGTAAAATTTAGATGAATAGAAAATTTTATTTTAACAAAATTAATGTGTAAAATAACTACATTAGATTTATTATTGAAATTTTTAAATTATATATATATATATATATATATATATATATATATATATATATATATATATATATATATATATATATATATATATATATATATTTTATAATCGTGTTATATATATAATGTATTCTAAATTGAGTAAAATTTAGATGAATAGAAAATTTTATTTTAACAAAATTAATGTGTAAAATAACTACATTAGATTTATTATTGAAATTTTTAAATTATATATATATATATATATATATATAAAGTTGACCAAACTTTTCCTTCAAGTTGTCACGTGGCGTTCTTTCCTTTGAAATGCCACATAACCTTTTATAAGAAGAATAATTATGTGTTAAAAATTAAACACTCAAAAAAGAGATCAAAAGGAGGAAAAGGGAAAAGGTGAGAAAAATAAAAGGGAAGAAGAGGTTTGTAGAAAAAAGACATAATAATAACGTATTTAAGAAGAGTAACATATATATATATAAAAAGTTGACCAAACTTTTCCTTCAAGCTGTCACGTGGCGTTCTTTCCTTTGAAATGCCACATAACCTTTTATACTTTTTATACTTCTTATAAAAGGTTATATGACATTTCAAAGGAAAGAACGCCACGTGACAGCTTGAAGGAAAAGTTTGGTCAACTTTATATATATACTTCTTATAAAAGGTTATATGGCATTTCAAAGGTAAGAACGCCACGTGACAGCTTGAAGGAAAAGTTTGGTCAACTTTATATATATATATATATATATATATATATATATATATATATATATATATATATATATATATATATATATATGTTACTCTTCTTAAATACATTATTGTTATGTCTTTTTTCTATAAACCTCTTCTTCCCTTTTATTTTTCTCACCTTTTCCCTTTTTCTCCTTTTGATCTCTTTTTTGAGTGATCACTTGTGAGTATTATTATCGGTGGCAACCTTCCTTTTCTTTTAATTTTTTAATTATTTTAATAACTCTCAGATCTGTATTGATTTTAGAACAGATTTTAAATATATCTCTTTAGATTTATCATTATTAATAGATTTTGAGTAAATAAATTTTTAAATATGTCATTATTAATAAATCTTAAGTTTTTATAGTGTTTTCTCTTCTCTAATATAGTTATTTTTTTTTCTTTTTTCTCAGTTGATATGATTTTTTTGGAGAAAAGTGCTCCACGAGTGTAGATCTTTCATCTAATAGGAAATCTAATTTGGAGGTTATTTGACTAAGCTAAAAAAAAGATACTATAAAGTTGAAGAGTGGAGCACACAATCTGCTTATTAGCTAATCTACATGCTCTATCAAAACTATCAGATTTTTCAAATTCTTTATATTATTTTTGTATGAATAGTTATTTTATTTATGCAAAATATAATATATTGTCTTTCCCTTTTCAAATAAAATTGTGAAAAAGTGTAAATTATAAGTATGAATATGAAGAAAAATTCTAAAAGTTAAAATAACAATATTAGATATATTTTTGTCAAATATTTTTATCCATACGAGTTTGCTAAATTAATTTAAATTTTAAAAATTATTGAACAAATTAATAAAATTAAAAGAATTGGATAAAATTATTAATGAGCAAAAAAGATTTCAAGTGTTTTTATCAATTGATGAATTTAATTGTTTTAATTAAACTTATTA